>NW_004444012.1:5743534-5764882 GCF_000243295.1 Trichechus manatus latirostris | reverse complement strand
GAGATGCTTCACAGATTCATCACCGTTCTTTCTCGTTGCATAGTACTCAATTGTGTGTATGTACCATAGTTTGTTTATCCATTTATCTGTTGATGGGCATCTAGGTTGTTTCCATCGTTTTGCTATTGTGAACAATGCTGCCATGAACATGGGTGTGCATATGTCTATTGATGTGACGGCTCTTATTTCTCTAGGATATATTCCTAGGAATGGGATTGCTGGATTATATGGTATTTCTGTTTCTAGCTTTCTAAGGAAGCACCATATTGTTTTCCAAAATGGTTGTATCATTTTGCATTCCCAGCAGCAGTGCATAAGAGTTCCGATCTCCCCACAGCCCCTCCAACATTTGTGATTTCCAGTGTTTTTGATTGTGCCAGTAACGCCGGGGTGAGATGGTGTCTCATTGTGGTTTTAATCTGCATTTCTCTAATGACCAGTGATTGCGAGCATTTCCTCATGTGTAATGACACATTCTTGAAGCTCTTAGTGAGTCTCCTTCATCACAGCTTTAACTGGAGTCCTGTCGATTGCTCTTTGAAATTTAAAACCGAAGATTGCCAATGTCCAGCAGGGAAACAGGTACTGTCAGATGCTGTTGGAGGGGGTGTAGATGGGAGCAGCCTTTGGGACGGCAGTTTGGCAAATTCAAGGAGCCTGGTGGCACAGTGGTTAAAGTGCCCGGCTGCTAACCAAAAGGTTGGCGGTTCGAACCCACCAGCCTCTCCGCGGGAGAAAGATGGCGGCGGTTGGCTTCCTAACGATTACAGCCTTGGAAATCGTATGAGGCAGCCTGCCCCGTCTTATAGGGTCGCTATGAGTGGAAATGGACGCGACGGCGGTGGGTTTGGTTTGGTGGGGTTGGCAAATTCCATTAAAGTGCTCAAACCCCTTTAAGAAGGCAATTCTACTTTTGGTTTTCTACCTTAAAGAAAAGCTTTCACACGTGCGCATAGCAGGTGCAGGAAAGGCTATTTGAGCACATTCTTGTCTTTCTTTTTTGGGAGATAGTAAGAATTAGAAATCCTTAAGTGTCAGTAAAGAACTAGAAGAACTTGATGATTCAGTATATAGGTTAACATGCTCATCTGCTACTAACCAAAAGGTTGATGGTTTAAGTATGCCCAGAGATGCATCAAAAGAAAGGCCTGGCAATCTACTTATGAAAAATCAGCATTGAAAACCCAGTGGAGCACAGTTCTACTCTGATACACATGGGATCACCATGAGTTGGAATTGATTCGATGGCAGCTGGTATATATAATATTTTATATGTATATATGTATATATACACACACATACATACATATGTATAAGCCCTAATGGCACAGTGGTTAAGAACTTGGCTGCTAATCAATATAAAGGTAGAGAATGTTTGGAAGATTTGGGAATCTACAGATTAGTGACCTCTGGGAAGGAGATTGGAAGGAGTGAGCAAGGAGAAGTGACTTTTTCTCTCTGTATTTCCATATCCTTTGAGTTTTGTTTTTAATTGAGAAGTTACTTATATATATTTTACACAAAAATAATAAATAGATTGCAGAGACATTTTTATTTAGTCTGGAAAAATTCTAATCAGAGCTTTCCTCTGCTCCAGGTTTTTTCATTTAAAAATTGTCAAAATAGTTCTATGTGCTATTTCTGTTCTAGGTACCATCAGGATTGATGCAAGAAGATGGAAAACTGTCAGGGGAAAGACAAGGCTTGGAAATGCTGTCTTTCTTCATTGACTTCAGTTTCTCAGTTACTCTTTTTCCAGTTCGTCATGTAGATACCAGATGGTATAAGGAAAAGAAAAGCATAGAGCCCTATTTTCAAAAGTATATTCCACAGAACATGTATGTTCAGGGGCAGATTATCCAATAGGCAAGGTAAGCACAGTGCTTACCTTGCTTGTTAGATCATCTGTAGTGAACAATTTCACATTTTTTCACCATATCAAAGATTCTGCTTCTAGATATGGCTGGCATCTGTCTCCCAAATCCACAGCACCTTCCTACAGAATCAAAGCCTCTTTTTCAAATTCATAATCCCTGACAGGGCGGATGACCCAGTAGGCAAGGTAAGCATGGGCTTACTTGTGCTTACTTACTAATTCGAATAGGCACTGTGCTTACCTTGCCTGTTGGATAATCCACCACTACTTACGTTTGAATGAGAACCCTATGATTAAAAATATAATTCACGAGACTCCATTTCCCCCTTTCTCTGTCCTAGAAGGACCCGATTGTTAATGTGATTCGCCTGGGACTGGCCCTCCTCTCAGCTTCATAGATGGGTTCTGATTGCTCCAAGCCCATCTCTGCTCTGCCTCCATGATTAGTGTAGGTGTAAGCAAACCTGAAACAATCAGCTCATCACGTTTCCATGGCCGCAGTAAATGGTCCCAGGTGAGCATGTGACTGATCAGAAGAAGCTAATGATTTTCTTTGATGGCTGGGGATAAGTAGCTTTCTCTCCTCTTTGGAGGTGAATGGGGACAACCGGGGAGAGACGGCCATAAGGGAAGCCAGCTTGCGGATGAATATGATACATAGAGAAGGGCGGAGACTAGTGATGTTCAGAGAATGGAACTAAGTACCTGAAGCTCACACTGCTTTTTGAGTTAAGTGAGACGATACCAAACCCAAACCCATTGCTGTCAAGTAGATTCCAACTCATAGACACCCTATAGGACAGAGTGGGACTACCCCATAAGATTTCCAAGGATGTAGTCTTTATGGAAGCAGATTGTCGCGTTTTTCTCATGAGAAGCTATGGTGGGTTCACACCACCGACCTTTCGGTTAGCAGCCAAGCGCTTAACCACTGCACCATCAGGGCTCCTAGAGAAACTATTAACTCCTTTTATTCTTTAACTCAGTTTATGTTGGGGTTTCCGTTACTTCCAAGTGAAAGCCTCCCAACTGATACACGTAATGTAATATGAAAAGGTGGTTCTGAACAAGACTTTGGTATCAGAGTGCTGGGATTCCCCCTGCCACTCATTGGCTGTGTAGTTGTGGGCAAGTAAGATACCTATTTCAGAATATTGTTAGTGGGAGTTAATGTGTTAACACGTGTAAAATGCTTTCAGTGTAGCTGGAAAATAATGAGCAGTCAGTGAATTATTAGTGCATCAATAGCCAATGAATGAAGAAGAAGAGTTGCTTTGTCAGATAGGTTTGGGGAATTTGCATTAAACAGAATAAACATGGGTTATTATTAACTGCAGAACTTCTCCATACCCGTTAATTTCCAAGATTGAGATGTATGTACTAATGCCCAAAATTATTTGTTCATGGAATTTATTTATTTTTTTAGAAATAGCTTGAGTGACTAATCTTCTGAAGAATCCGTTTTTGGAAATTACTGGTTTGAGAGAACGTTAATTAAAATAGGATTTAGTGCTCCAAATGTCCAAAGGTCTGTTGGTTTGACTCTTTTATGATCTTATCCTATTTACGCAACTAGGGGATATACGTTTGAGGAGTTTTGTCCTACATCCCCTCTGCATAAAAGTGGGGGTTCTAGCTCATACTAAGTCTGACTTTGAAAGTGTAATTTTTATTTGCAGCCAAAACTATCATTAACATTATCAGAAATTCAGTACAGAATGCTTCTAATAATATACCCGCCATTTACTGAGTGCTTGTAGTGCACTCAGCACCATGCTAAATCCTTCACTTTCATGATCTCATTTAATCTGTAATATAGGTAGGGTTATTAGCTCCCTTTTGCAGATACGGTAACTGAAGCTTGGAGAGATTTAGTAATTGCCAAGGTCTTCAGCTTGTTAGTGGCAGAGTCGGAATTTGGAACCGAGTCTGTCTGATCTCAAACTTTCCTTTGTAAGCTGGTATAAAGAGGGCTTCCATTAGAAAATATCTCAGAGTGCATATCTAGATGTTTATAATCTGAGACTGGCAACCCAATAAAATCCTTAAACCAATTTGTACATGGACAGTCAAGAGTATATCATACTACTAAAGAAACTGCCTCTTTGTCTTCTTCATCTTATATGGATTTCAAAGCCATCGGTATCAAAGCACCATCACCCGAGACGCTGCAAACCCAACAACAGAGCTTCTTTATCAAGGAGCGTCTCTGTTTCTTTCAGTGCTCAGATTGCCTTTCAGCCTTTTTCTGCATAGCTGATAATTCAGAAGCATTTTCCTATGCAGTAATTAAAGATGAGTTTCCAGCCCTGTTGAAAAAACTCCTCAATTTAGCTATGACAGGTTATATTTTATAATGAGGTGAAAGGATATCACTGTAGGAGAAAAAAAAAAAAAAATCCAAGGACCATGCTACTCACAAAAGCCTGTCAAATATTATATGCTTCAGTGTAGTGGCTCATTGTGAAAGGAACACGTCTGTTTGGTTTCACATTTTCCTTGGTCTGTCTGTATTCTCAGAACAAACAACTGTGAAGAAATGGTAAAGCTCTGTAAGAACTCAAACTCTCAGTGACTTACTGGACTGTTTTATCCTTGAAACAGAAGCAAATGTTCACAAAGAACCCAGCTCACCATCTCTCCACTGCCCCTTCGGAAGAGCCCTAATTAAAGTCTAGATCATCACAAAGGCATAGCTGGAGGATGGAAAATTTCACTCTGGATTTCACAGCCTCTCTGGGGCCTGGGATGTTTATAATAAACAAGGGTTGGGGCTTTTTTTATAGACTGTCAACTCCTGCCACCCCCTTCTGTTTCCTTGTTTGAGTGTGTTTTGCAAAATTATTGTGATTGTCATCTTTGCCCTGACCAAAAGGTAACCATGACCTAACTTTATTTCCTGTTTAAATTTAGACCAGAATGTCTGTGGAGTTCATATCACATTTATTGGCCCTCTCTCTCTGTGTGTGTGTGTACACACACACACACACACATATTGATTCAAGGCTGAAGATGTTGGGCCAAAGCCAGTTTTCAGCTTTGTGTGCTATCTCAAATGATATTCCTCAGTCCTCAAGGGCTTACAGCTATTTGCCCTTTGGCAGTGCCTGACAGGTTGGAAGTTGGTTCATTTCCTGTGGTTCTTTTAAACACGGCCAGCTGTGTGAAGACGGGAACTTGCTGTCTTCCACATTGTTTCAGTAGGTGTCTCGGAAACTTCCTGAATGAGATTCTGGTTTTTTTTTTTTTTCCCCTCATCAAGTTGAGGCTTTTCCTTTTTAAAGTAGGAATACACACACACACAATTTTATTTTTTGACACAGAAAGGTCTTATGGGAAGTTCACAGCTATAAATGACAGATTAAGAGTCAAAAAGGAAGTGAGACCTGGAGCACCTAGTTTTGTGTTCAGTTCTGTGACACCAGGGACTCCCAAGTATAAACAAAACCGAAGGGGGAAATTAAATTTGTCAGCTGGAAATTTTTATTTAAAAAAATAGCCACAGTTACAGGAAATATTACAGATTATGGGACACTACATAGCCTTTATTTACCGGCCTTTTCATTGCCACAGAGTACACTTTAACCTTGAGAGCACCTTAAAAAAATTCAACAGCTCTAGGTCCTTGATTTCCTATTTACTTTCAATAATAATTCCAGTTTTGTGTCAAAATACTAATAAATATTGCCAAAAAGACTTAAATTATTTCTGGACTTTGTTTCTTCAGAGGATGATATCACATTAAAACTTGACAGAAAATGTGTTTGTTAAATATTAACTTCAATAGCTTGAAAGGAAAAATATTGGGAACGAAAATATGTTGGACAAATAACATTATATCTTAGCGTATCTGGGAGAGAATCTCGTCGTAAAGCAGGATCTTTAGTGATTTATGTCCCACTGGGACGATACTATTTCAGTATATTTTGTTTGTTGCGCTGTTCTCTGCATCACTGTAATGTTTATTGTATTTTGGTGTATATTTAATCTTTATTGCTTTTTCTTTAAAGTTTTATATTTATAAGTTTAGGGTCCGCAGAGTACTGTCTATCCCAGTTTGTAGTAGTGCCATCTAGTGGCAAAATGATTGCTTTTACTCCCTAGATTTAAATGGAGCAATGGATGAAGGGCATGCTGGGAGCAGAAGCCATTTTGGGAAGTTCAGCGGTTGCATAAGATGGACTAAAACTGAAATTTCACGTACGTGATTCATTTATGTGCTTTCTGTGCATCTTTTTCTGCCCCTTAGAAAAGGAGGTTTATAGGAAGAGGATAATAACCAGAGCTAGTTTCATCAATTGGGCTTCTTTATAAAGACTTATTATAGCATCTTGTGTTCAATGAAAGCTAGTAATTTTCTTGTGTCTGTGTGTTCAGTCTCTTCTTTGACTTCTTATCAAGCCGATAAAATTGCTGATTCTACAATTTTACACCTTATTTGGCTCCCTATGTAGGTTTTCCTAAACCATTCCATATGAGAATCCGATTTTTAAAGATGTTGAAAAGAGAACGTACAAGACCTATTTATTTCCAGTGTCAAACAAATGAAGGGAAATATTCTTCATATTTGGTACTTCTCAAATATTACATGCTGTATTTAACTCCACTTCTTCTTTTCCTGTTTTCAAAGAAATCTTGTCTCCTTTCTGGGAATTAAAATTGGTCTCTAAAATTGCCCCAAATTTGCAGGTCCTGGACATTTGTGCCCTGAATTACATGTTTTTCTCTGACTTCTTCCATGTTTGCCATTGTGGTTGGACATTTGCATTGTGGTTGGCCTTTCAAATGTTGGAACTGGAGTCCTGACCTTGAAGCTTAGCCCCTTGGTTTAGCCTCTGATCCCCCCTAGTTTTCACTTTTTAGAATGTGCAGTTCTAAAATCAAAGAAATTGGTGCCATTTCCTAGCTGTGTGACTTTGGGTAAGACATTTAACTTGTATAAGCCTTTGTTTTCTCATCTATGACATATAATTTTTAGAGCATCGTTCTGAAGATTAACCACTTACTACACTGTCTGGCATGGAATAAGCACTTACTAAATTTCAGATGTTATTATCATTGTACCTTTCTTCTAGAGGCTGGATGTTGTTCTTTCTAGCTATAGTCCCAGCTGAGGCCTTGCTTTGAATGGGATAGGACCACTTCTAGGAGATTTCTGCTACTAGTTTGGACCTCTTGGATTCTGGGGAAGCCTATCAACAGAGAATTTACTACATCACTGGGACAAAATGACGCAGGCACTGGCCATGCCTTCGAGGAGATATTTCTGCAACTTAGTCAGGTTTTCTAGCCATCACCATCTCCCCTCCCTCAGTTTACTCTCCCCTTCCTGACAGTATTCTTTTAAGGCCCCCGTATGCTACACAGATGAACTCACGTGGGTAATAGATGAAAAATCCTTCATTTAACCTGCTTCTAACATCTGATGGTCATGAGAGATTAGAAACTAAGAGGAAGATGGCTCCTACACATGATTTACTCTATTAAGTAAAAAGTCAACTAGTTTAACTATAGCATACAGATCTGTCCCTCCTAATCTGCAAAGCAGGAACTCAAATGGAAAAGAGACTTTCACAAAGAAATTACTTTTGAGCAGGGATTTTACAAGTAAACCAAAAGTTAGTTTGATGGTGAAGGTTGTGTGCCAACTTGGGTGGCCCATGATTCTCAGTGGTTTGGCAGTTATGTAATGATGTAGTTTGGCAGTTATGTAATGATGTAGTCATCCTCCATGATGTGATCTAATGTGATCAGCCAATCAATTATAAGGGGAGTTTCCTCAGAGGTGTGGCCTATATCCAATATATATATGGACGTCTGACAAGGATTGCTCTCTTGCTGTAGATCCTGCATCCGGCTGGTCATCATCTGACCTCTGGTTCTTGGGACTTGAGCCAGCAGCCTACTGTCTTACCTGCTGATCTTGGGATTCATCGGCGTCTGCATCCTGTGAGCTAGCAGCCTGCTGTGTTACCTGTCAGTCTTGGATTTGTCACCCCCTGCAGCTACGTGAGTCAGGAGAAGCCTCTAGCCTGACACCTGACCCAGGGACTTGGGACTTGCCAGCATCTACAACCATGTAAGCCATTTCTTTGAGATAAATCTCTCTCTCTCTCTAAATATATATATGCATATATATATATGTATACACACACACACTTCACTGGTTTTGCTTCTGTAGAGAACCCAGCCCAAGACAGTGTGTGATTCTCTGCTCCAGATTATTTTATTTCTTTGAATAGTGATAGTGCTTCATGCTTTTTGATGTCTGAAGAGAAATGCTTTTTTGAAAATATCTTGAGAAATGCTTTTTTTAAAATATCTTGACAGCAGTGAATTTCATGGCTTATTAATCTCTGTAGTCCTCACAGAGCTTAACACAAAGACTCTCACATTATAGATGCTTCATAAGCATTGGTTGAAGAAAGAGACTACTGTCCCCAAACAGGACTTCTAGAAAGACTACTTCAGGATTTAAAGGCTTCATATTGATAGTTGGTAGACCAGGACCCAAATATTTCCAAGTTCACTCTTGTCTCTCTCTCTACCATCTTCCCACCAATTTTATTAGGGACTCACTATGGTGTAGTGGTTAAGAGCTGAGCTGCTAAACAAAAGGTTAGCAGTTTGAATCCACTGGTCGCTCCTTGGAAATCCTATGGGGCAGTTCTACTCTTCCTATAGGGTCGCTATGAGTCAGAATCGACTCCAAGGCAATGGGTTTGTTTTATACATTTCATAAGTTGATTTTGCTCTTTTAAAAATAGGTTACTTTTTTTGTTGTTTGTTTACACAGATGTAAGAACATAATTTAGAAATCTAGATTTCTTTGAGAAAGGTAACTACACAAAAAACCCATTGCTGTCGAGCCAATTCTGACTCATAGCCACCCTACAAGACAGAGTAGGACTGCCCCATAGGGTTTCCAAGGAGTGGCTGGTGGAGTCAAACTGCAGACCTTTTGTTTAGCAGCCGAGCTCTTAACCACTGTGCCACCAGGGCTCCTTTTATACATAATAAGTAATAGTTTTATAAATAATCACTTTATAAACAATAGTTAACCCTGGTATTTATGATTACTTTACCATATACCTCACAGCTCCTCTGCCCAGAAAACATCATTACCCCCTGTTATGGACTGAATCGTGTCTCCCGAAAAGATATTTTGAAATCCTGGTCCCAGTACCTATGAATGTGACCTTGTTTGGTGAAATAGAGTTTTTCTTTCCAGATATTATCAGTTAAATTAAACAAGCCCATACCATAGTGCACTGGGTCCTAATCCTAATCCCTTCTGAGTGGCTTCTTATAAACTAGAAGGACATACGTGGAAACAGTCACACACACAGGGGCTGGACAGCATGTGAGGATCCCTCTACAAGGCAAGAAATGCCCAGGGGTACAGAAGCTGAAAGAGACAAGGAAAAATCCTTCCTTAGCGACCACAGAGAGAAAAAGTATAGCCGTGCCTATGTCCTGAAATCAGACTTCTAGCCTCCAGAACTGTGAGAAGACAAATTTCTGTTCTTTAAAGTTCATAGTATTTTATTAGGGCAGACCTAGAAAACTAAGGCATTCCCTTTCGTAGGTAAAACTTGGTCCAACACTGCTCATCATAATCTCTTAAGAGGAAGAATTATTTTCTAAGACTTTGTCGGTAGAAATACGTATAATCTCCCTTACCTTGTTGTCTGCATGAGTCCAAGATCAATCTGTATTCGTTACTTTTTTGCTTATTCATTCATTCACTCATTTATTTATTTAAAACTTAGTGACTGCCTCCGATGTTCCAAGACCTAGGAGAGTTCTTGAGGGGACCACAAACATGAATTAACATTGTCCTTACCATGATGAACTCACAATCCTGTAAATTAGAGAGACAGGCAAACACATGCTTTATGTATACAGTGTGATCTGTGATCCAAAAGAGATAGAAAGAGATCTTTGGGAATAATGAGAGAGGTGCGTTTTGTAAGAGTTGTAAAAGGCCACGGGGATAGGAGGCGATCCTCAATATGGGTCTTGAAGAGTAACTAGGAGTTCACCAGGTTAAGAAATAGAGGAATAATAGTAACTTTAGAGAATGGAATCCTGAGAGGATTGTTAACCTTTTTTGCTTATTCTTCTGACACAAATCAAGACTTTTAAAAAAAAATCTATCAATTAATTTTTATGTAGAACCCGTGGTAAATATGTAACAGTTGACTGGGTTTATCTAAAGAGGATAGTTATGATCGAATTATTAGAGCAACTTTGCTCAAACATTCTGCTGAATATTGAACATAATTCATGTTCACTCCCCCACCCCCATTGAATATAAGCACTTTGGGTGGGCCTTCCCTTGCAGAGACAGTGAAATCAGGTGAAGTGACAAGTTGCCACAATTGCTAACAGTCAAACTAGAAATTATTAAGAGATTGAGATTTACCTTTTCCAATTATGAAGGTTTTCTTACACACAGTGACGGTGCTAGGTAGGCTACGTTATGCCTTTTATTTTCAGGTCTAATCATATATTTCTGTTTCTTTAATTCATTCATTCCATAAATATATACTTAGTATCTATTATGAGATTTAGCAGTGAATATGAGAAAATATCTACCCTTAAAGAACTTATATTCAAGTGGATTCAAGTGGAAGGAGGTGAGGAGAGAGTGTAATTCACATAATGTGAAAAATATGTAGGGTATAATATGATATAATACATAATGTAATTAAATAATTTCAGGTAGTGTTAAGTGTGATGATGAAAAAATAAAGTCGAGAAAGTTCCAGAGTATTGGAGCGTGTGTCAGGGGACACCAAGACCATGCTCAGGTTCAATGATTTGCTAGAATGATGCAGAGAACTTCGAAAAGCTGTTACACTAATAGGTGCTGTTTACTACAATGAAAGGATGCAGATTAAAATCAGCAAAAGAAAAAGGTGTATAGGCTGGAGTCCATAAGAAACCACGTACAAGCTTCCAGTTGCCCTCTCCCAGTGGAAATGCATGGACAGTGTTTAATTCTCCCAGCAACAAAGTATTTCCAACCAGGAAGCTCACCTGAGCCTTCATGTCCAGGCTTTTTGTTGGGGGTCAGTGACATAAGTATTTGGTGCTCATGTGACTAACTTTAGCTGCTCCGTTTCCATCCCCACAAAGGTCAGCTACAGGCATACAAAAAACAGGTGTTCACCATCAATCACATTGTTGACATCAACTATTTGGCATCATGCAAAGTCTCAGGTATCCAAAGACACTCTTATCAGGCAGGATACTCCACAGGTTCAGAGGTTATCTCCCAGGAGCTGGGCAATGGCTAGTCCTGAAGGCATTGGGGATGTGCAGAGTTTGAGCAACCCAGGCCTGTAATTAACTCTTTACTGTTTAGGGCAGAGGCAGAAGGGTTTTCCAACAGTCAGGAGCTTTTTCTCCTAATCACTCCTTTAAGAGTAATGCAGTTCATACTTCCTAGTTCCCAGTTCTTAGTGTGCTAATCTGCTTTGTCTCTTGTTTCCAGATGCTATCAAGCACCATTGTGTGTGCGTGTGTGTGTGCGCACGCATGTGTGTGTGTGCGCACGCGTGTGTGTGTGTGTGTGGTAAACTCTAGTGCAAAGTACCAGCATCCCCAGTGCCTGTTTTCCCAGGGTGACACTGACTTGTGCCCATTATATTAATTAATGCCTGTATCTCAATGGGTTTATTTGTTGGGAACAAAGATCTTATCTTCCACGTGTGGAATGAGCCATATATCTTGACCTTAAATATATGATTTCCATTATGTATTTTATAATAGCTGACACTGATGAGTATAAAGCTCCTCTTTTCTCTTTTCCTTGTTTTCCACAGTGACATCTGTTGACCTAGACTTTGATTTCAAAATTGAGTACACGTGCTAGAGGTGTCAGGGCTGGAGGGAGGGATGGTAAAGACTTATAGGAGAGAATTTTGCAATTGATGACTAGTTGTTAAACCAGCAGGTCTTAAAAAAAAAATTCACCTCAGAAAAATAAAGTGCAACTTGCTGCATAATATACTATTTGTGTATTCTTAGAAAGCAAACCTATACTCATTGTATCTTGCCTTTTAAGTTCACTATGCTCTGTGAATATTTTGTATTTTCCTGGAAGCACATTCCTTCTCACCTCCCGGAATGCATGCAGTGGAGAGCTAAACCCTTTCTTTCTGTCTCAAATGTGGTGGGCTTGCGTTTTGAGGGAAAACCCATAGTTACCAAAGTTAGTGAAAAAAAAGAGGACTAACTCTTTTCACTACTGATAGGGGAGGGCTTACCATTGATGGATCTACTCGTCTGTAGCTGAAAGACAAGAGCAACTTTATGAAGAACGGAAGGGAGGTATGGAGAAAGACCTTTCCCTTCTGTATTTCTCCTTGAGGGAATGGTTTCAGAGAACGTTTCATAAGCGCATTATCCATTGCTGTCCACTCAGCACCCTCTTCACTTGTTTGAGCTCTGATACCTTTCTTGTGAACAGAGAGTTTTATGTCGGGAGAAAATCTGTATCTTGTGCTAAAGTTACTTAATATGTATTACTTAATATTGAAACAAGAGGCTTGCTCTGTACATAGTATAAAAAAAACACAGACTTAGCTAAGTTAATAGGGAAAGCCCACATAAAACAACTTCACTTTATGGAGACCCAACCACTAGATAGTTTGCAAACTTTGTGACGTTCAGTATGTTGCTATGTTAGGTGGAACAATTTTTATTTATTCCACAAAGTTTTTGTTAGGATTTCTAGTCTACCATAGCCTTATTTACCTACTTTACTTACAGTTTTTAGCCCCATTTCCTGCACTACCAGTTTGTATAAGGCCTGTTCATTTGTCTGACAATCCGCACATTTATCTCCTACAGTCTTCTCTAGTCTATTCTTGGCATTGGTTGTTCCAGACATTTTTCTTCCTCTATGGAAGAATCCTACTGCCGTTGAGTAGATTCTGACTCATAGTGACCCCATGAGGTTTCCAAGGGTATAAATCTTTATGGAAGCAGACTGCCACATCTTTCTCCCACGGAGCAAGCGCTTTAACGACTGTGCCACCAGAATCACCAATTGTGCTCGAAGCCTCCTCATTCTCAGCTGATTACCAACATTCCTACTTACGAAATCAAGCCCAATCCAATTGCACCCTTGCTTCCACCTTCATTTGGACTTTAAAACCAAAAACAAAACCCACTGCCATCAAGACTCATAGTGACCCCATAGGGTTTCCAAAGCTGTAAATCTTTATGGAAGCAGACTTCCACATCTTTCTCGGAGTGGCCGGTGGGTTCGAACCGCTGACCTTCTGGTTAGCAGCTGAGCACTTTAACCACTGCACCACCAGGGCGCCTTCATTTGAACATTACTTCACCTTTTTTTTTAACATTCTTTCTTCCATATCTCCCTCTCCACTGGCCCCATCTTTTCACTTACCGAATGCTCATATCTCCTCCTGCTCTAAAGCCTCTCTCACCTTCCAGCCCCGCTGCCATCACTTTAGCTCATGCCTTCATTGATTCTCACCTGGACTGGGGTAGTGGCTCCCTGGCTTATTCCCCTGCCTCATCATACTGCTGACTAATTAATCTTTTTAAGATTCTCATGTTATTTTATTCTCAAAAACCTTCCATGAGTCATCAGTGCTTATTAATAAAGTCCAGACTCCTTAGCTTTGTGTTTCTCTGCCAATCCTCCCCCACCACCTGGCAGTCCGCTAACTTTCCCAGCTTTATCATCCTCTATTCACCTTGAAGACTAAAGTGCACCTGGCCTAAGCCATGGTGTTTTCAGTCACCTCATATGCATGCACAAGCTGGGCAATGAATAAAGAAGACTGAAGAAGAATTGACACCTTTGAATTATGGTGTTGGTGAAGAATATTGAATATACCATGGACTTCCGGAAGAACAAACAAATCGATCTTGGAAGAAGTGGAGCCAAAATGCGCCTAAGAAGCAAGGATGTTATCGTGTTATCAGGAGGGACCAGTCTCTGGAGAAGGACATCATGCTTGGTAAAGTAGAGGGTCAGCGAAAAAGAGGAAGACGCTCAGCAAGATGGATTGACACAGTGGCTGCAACAATGGGCTCAAGCATAACAATAATCGTAAGGATGGCTCAGGAGCGGGCAGTGTTTTGTTCTGTTGTGCACAGGGTCGCTATGAGTTGGAACCAACTTGATGAGGCTGAACAACAACTCACTTTTATAGGAGCCCTGTTGGTACAGCGGTTAAGCACTTGGCTGCTAAGTGAAGAAGGAGCCTCGGTGGTGCAGTAATTAAGTGCTCGGCTGCTAATTGAAAGGTTAGCAGTTTGAACCCACCAGCTGCTCCATGGAAGAAAGATGTGGCAGTCTGCTTCCTTAAAGATTTACAGCCTTAGAAACCCTACGGGGCAGTTCTACTCTGTCCTGTAGGGTCGCTATGAGTCAGAATGGACTCGACGGAAATCAGTGGGAATGAGCTAACAGAAAAGTTGGCAGATCAAGCCTACCCAGCAACTCTATAGGAGAAAGACCTGACGATCTTCTTCTGTAAAGATCACAGCCTAGAAAACCCTATGGGGCAGTTCTGCTGTGTCACATGAGGTCACTACGAGTTGAAATCGGTTTGACAGTATCTAACAACAACTCACTTTCATATTCTCTACATCATTGTGCTTCCCAATCTTCTTGTCTTGAGTCACACCATCCCTCAGCCTGGATGTTGCTCTCCCGTTCAAGTTGACTTCTTTCCCCCACTCACAGTCATCTGGATTCTCCTGTCTTAGTTACCTAGTGCTGCTATAACAGAAATACCACAAGTGAATGGCTTCAACAAACAGAGGTTTATTCACTCACAGTCTAGTAGGCTTGAAGTCCGAATTCAGGGCATCAGCTCCAGGGGAAGGCTTTCTCTCTCTGTCAGCTCTGGAGGAGGCTTGTCATCAATCTTCCCCTGGTCTAGGAGCTTCTCAGCATAGGGATCCTGAGTCCAAACGACGCACTCTGCTCCTGGCACTACTTTCTTGGTATCAGGTCTCCCTGTCTCTCTGTTCACTTCTCTTTCATATCTCTAAAGAGATTGACTTAAGACTCAACCTAGTCTTGTAGATTGAGTCCTGCCTCATTAACATAACTGCTGCTAATCCCACCTCATTAACATCATAGTGGTAGGATTTACAACACATAGGAAAATCACATCAGATGACAAAATGGTGGACAATCACACAATACTGGGAATCACAGCCTAGGCAAGTTGACACAAATTTGTGGGGAGACACAATTCAATCCATAACATTCTACCCTTTGGCCCACAAAAATTCATGTCCTTGCTGCGTGTAAAACACATTCACCCTAGCATATCATTGCAAGTCTTAAATCAACTCCAAGTCCAAAATCCAAAAATTCCTCTTCATCTGTTAATTCTAGAATATAAGTTATCTGCTTCCAAAGTACAATGGTGGAACAGGCACAAGCTAGACATTTCTATTACAAATGGGAGAAATTGGACGGAAAGTAGGGATAATAGGAACCAAGCAAGTCAGCAGAACACATTATTAGCTCTCAAGGCTTGAAAATAATCCTCTGTTCTCTGAGACCATTTAGGCAATGACTCTGCCCTCCAGACTCAGGGTGTTGGCCACACTCTCCAGATTCTGAGTGGAGACCCCTTGGCCCTGGGCTTCAGCTCTTCCTTCCAGGCCCATTGGAATGGCAACTCTGCTCCCTCAGCTTTGGGCGGCCCCATTCTCTTAGTCCATCTGAGTGATGACCCTACCTCCTTGGCCCCAGCAGGCCCTGTTCTTCTGCCCCTTGGGTATGGCAGCCCCACCCCCTCGGCTTTGGGCAGCAGATCTGGCCCCATCCTGCTGGCACTCATGAAAGGCAGCCCTACACTACAGAACCAAGTTGGTGAAGATCTTACTCTTTGAAACCTAGGAGGCTATGGCCCCATCCTTTGAAACCCTGGAGGCCATGGCTCCACACTTTGAGACTCCAGAGGTTGTGGCCCTACCCTTTGAGACTAAGGCAGCTCTGCTTCCTGTGCTCCTTGTCTCTTCAGCTTCTGCTTCCTGGTTCCTCAGCCTCTTGCCCCCTTGGGCCTCACTGCCTATATCTGCCCTGCTGGGGCAGGTGTTTCCAAAACTCCTTAGTCCCACCAGTAAGTCCCTGGAGGCAGTAAACTTTGGCCAGAAGGCACTCAGCTCTCTTGCTTCATGGGTTGGCTCCAGCACAGTCTCATGCTGGTCTCCTGGTTCTGCTGCTTCTGTTTCTCTGCTGCTGCTTCTCACCATCTGTGCCATGTCCAGTGTAACAGCTCTCCTCACTTCCCTCTGAGTCCTCACCAGAATTGTCTTTGATACCCATAATTCCACCACCACTCTCTTCAAGGCAATCTAGGCTTTTACTGTTACGCACTTTAAAACTCTTATAGCCTCTACCCATTCACAGTTTCAAAATTGCTGCCGCATTTTAGGTATCTGTTAGAGCAGCACCCCCACTCCTTGTACCAAATGTCTTAGGCTGGGTTCTCTAGAGAAGCAAAACCAGTAAAGTGTATAAATATATACATAGAGGTTTATATCAAAGAAATGGATCATGTGATTATAGAGGCCAGAAGGTCCCAAGTCTGTGGGTCAGGATAGAGGCCTCTCCTGATTCACATAGCTGCATGGGCTGGTGAACCCAAGATAGGCAGGTCAGACCACAGGACTCTTGCTCACAGGCTGCAAGGATAGACAAATCCCAAGATCGACAGGCAAGATGGCAGGTAAGCTGCTAGCTCAAGTCCCAAGAACTGGAGGTTAGATGAACAGGAGCCAGCTGCAGGATCCAGAGTAAGCAAAAGCCCACAAGCCTTGCCAGAAAGTCCACTTACATTCCATGAAGGCCACACCCTTTCCAACTGATTGTTTACTCACAGCAGATTCCATCATGGAGGTGATCACAGTAAATCAAATCTCATCATGGAAGTGATCACATCATTATACGACTGCCAAACTACATCATAACTGCCAAACTACTGGGAATCATGGCCCAGCCAAGGTGACATACGACCTTAACGATCACATCTACTAAGGTCCAGCTCCAATTTAACCTTTTTCTACAAGCTTTCCCTAGCTAGACATGCTCTTTTTTCTGAACTCTATAGCTGTTTGTTTCTAAGGAGCCCTGGTGGTGCAAAGGGTAAAGTGCTCTGCTGCTAACTGAAACGTCGGTGGTTTGAACCCACCCAGCAGCTCCATGGGAGGAAGACCTGGAGATCTACTCCCATAAAGATTACAGCCAAAAAAACCCTGTTGATCATCTCTACTCTGTCACATGAGGTTGCTATGAGTTGGAATCGACTCGACACCTAACAACAACAACATAGTAGTTTGTACCTCTGTTATAGTACTTATTCTATTTTTTAGTGTCTTAGGAGTCCCTGGGTGGTGTAAACAGTTAACGTGATTGGCTAACCAGTTGGTGGTTCAAGTCCATCCGTAGGCACCTCGGAAGAAAGGCCGGATGATCTATTTCTGAAAAATCAGCCATTGAAAACCCTGTGGAGCACAGTTCTCCTCTGACACACATGGGGTCACCAGGAGTCAGAATAGACTCGACAGCAACTGGTTTAACTGGTATCATTATTTACATATAGGTTTCACCTTTTCTGAACTCTGTAGGTCAGAGTTTATGTTTACTTCTTTGTCATGTGTTCTACAGTACCTATTTTTAGCACAATATCAGAAAAATGCTCAGGATGTGTTTATTGAATAAATGAATATGTAAATGAATATTCCCAGAAGAAGGAACTACTGATGGAAGCATATCTCATATCCTAGCTCAGTATCTAGGTGTGAATAAATTAAAATAATTACCTTCAGAGCATCAATTCTTTTAGATATTTTGTAATTGCTGTTATCATGTAAAGCATATCAAGGTAATTGGACACAATGTGTTTACAAGCTGCAAGATATATTGCTGGCCCAGACTGAAATTTGTTTTCATCTAGGCTAGTAATACTGCTTTCTAATGACCTCTGCATCTAGCAGCAGAAGTCATTAGGGTATTTATTGAAAATAGAAATCAGATAGAAATCCATCATGTTGTTTCCCGTCTCGGCACCTTCACCTAAATGCAGAAAATGTTTAGTGTCTTCAAAACCTTTACTGTTCTAGGACTTTTAAAGAAAACCCCAAACTTAAAATACAAACACACTGTACTTTTCACGTATTCTGTCCCACAAAGCCGCACACTTTAAGGTTATTTTGAATGTCGGAAATAGAAACGGGAACATCAAAATGCAACATTGTCAACACATTCAAAAAATTTGGTAGGTTTGAGCTTTCAGAAAGGGACTTATTATTTTCATCCCTCCTGCTGAAACCCCCATTTATATGGCGCTGCTTTCCCCAAGGATCCCCAATAATCTTCTCCCATTTTCCCACCGCTGAAGCAGAGAGGCACCCGTAGGCTGGAGAGCAACTGCCGTGTAACAGTGCATGACAACAGAACCCGGACTGTCAAGCTCTGACAGCTTGAATGAAGGAAGATTTCAAACAATTATGAGTGGGATTTTAAATGCCTCACCTGAAATACATTGCAGAGCCCTTATCACAAAAGGGAGTTACTTTGGAAACTGCCTGAAAATTCATCCAAGAGAAATTTAAGAGAAACTTGGCAGGTGCTCGTGACACCAAAGTTGAGAATATGAAGTGCCGCACTGAGGGGATTTAGGGAGGATGAACATAATCATTGTCGTAAGAATGAGGCCAGGACCCAGGAGATACAATCCCTGCCCTTTGTTACAAGAGCTCAGGGATTGCAAGTGTCTAAACACTTCCTTGTTATTTTGTGTTTTGTCTCAAGCCAAGTTGTGTTATTCTTATTAGCTAAAAAACAGGCATTGTCTTGTCTCGTGAAGCCCATTTAGGACTAGACAGAAAAGGATATTATTCTATTAACACTACCCTTCAAACACAGCCATTCATCCCTAAAGGCTGTCTGATTAAAAAAAATAAAAAATCTGTGATCAGTGCTAATAGGTCTGTTTTGTTGATAAAGACTTTAAGTGAGTAAATAAAATTCTCCTGTAGTCAAAGTTCAAGTTGAGATTGTTGTTGACAAACCTTGCCTCATGTCAGAGTATTCTAATGACTCGCCAGCTTTACTCCTATATTGTTGTTCTCAGGTGCCATTGAGTTGGTTCTAACTCATAGCAACCCTATGTACAAACAGAACAAAACACTGTCCAGTCCTGTGTCATCCTCAAGGTCTTTGCCATGTTTGAGCCCATCTTTGCAGCCACTGTGTCGGTTGAAACATCTCAATTGGTATTCAATCAATTCCTGGAGCCTTGTTTTTTACCAATGCCTTCAGGGCAGCTTGGACTTTTTCCTTCAGTACCATTGGTTATTGATCACATGCTACCTTCTGAAAAGGTTGAACGTCAACCAATTCTTTTTGATACAGTGACTCTATTCCTTCCAGCTTCTTTTGATGCTTCCTGCAGCGTTCCGTATTTTCCTCGTAGAATCTTTCAGTATTGCAACTCGACACATGAATTTTTTTCTTTGGTTCTTTCAGCTTAAGAAATGCTATGCGTGTTCTTCCCTTTTGGTTTTCTATCTCCAGGTCTTTGCACATTTCATTGTAATACTTTACTTTGTCTTCTTGAGCAGCCCTTTAAAATCTTCTGTTCAGCTCTTTTAACTTCATCATTTTTTTTCGCTTTAGCTACTCTACGTTCAAGAACAAGTTTCAGAGTCTCTTCTGACATCCATTTTGGTCTTTTCTTTCTTTCCCGCCTTTTTAATGACCTTTTGCTTTCTTCACGTGTGGTTTCCTTGATGTCCTTCCACAACTCGTCTGGTCTTCTGTCATTAGTGTTCAACCCATCAAATCTATTCTTGACATGGTCTCTAAATTCAGGTAGGATATACTAAAGGTCACATTTTAGATCTTGCAGACTTGCTCTGATTTTTGTCAGCTTCAATTTGAACTTGCATGTGAGCAATTGATGGTCTGTTCCATAGTTGGCCCCTGGCCTTGTTCTGACTGATGATATTGAGCTTTTCCACTGTCTATTTCCACAGATGTAGTTGATTTGATTCCTGTGGGTTCCATCAGGCGAGGTCCACGTGTATAGTCGTCATTTATGTTATTAAAAAAAGATGTTTGCAATGAGGAAGTCATTGGTCTTCCAAAACTCTATCATGCAGTCTCTGGTATTGTTTCTATCACCAAGGCTGTATTTTCCAACTACGATCCTTCTTCTTTGTTTCCAACTTTTGCATTCCAATCACCAGTAATTATCAATACATCTTGATTGCATATTCGATCAATTTCAGACTGCAGAAGTTGATAAAAACCTTCAATTTCCTCATCGTTGGCATTACTTGTTGGGGCATAAATTTGAATAATAATCATATCAACTGGCCTTCCTTACAGGTGTATGCATATTATCCTATCACTGACAGCATTGTACTTCAGGGTAGATCTTGAAATGTTCTTTTTGAGGATGAAGGCGATGTCGTTCTTCAGTTTTTCATTCCCAGCATAGTAGACCATGTGAGTGTCTGATTCAAAATGGCTAATACCAGTCCATTTCAGCTCACTAATGCCTAGGATAGTGATCTTTATGCAGTTCATGTTATTTTTGGACTTCTAATTTTCCTAGATTCATACTTTGTACATTCCATGTTCTGATTATTAATGGATATTTGTAGCTGTTTCTTCTCATTTTGAGTCATGCCACCCAGCAAATGAAGGTCCTGAAAGGTTGACTCCATCTACGTCATTAAGGTCGACTCTACTTTGAGGAGACAACTCTTTCCCAGTTGTATCTTCAGTGCCTTCCAACCTAAGGGGCACATCTTCTGATACTATACCAGACAATGTTCCACTGCCATTCCTGAGGTTTTCACTGGCCGATTTTTTGAGAAATAGACCACCAGGTCCTTCTTCCTAGTGTGTCTTAGTCTGAAAGCTCTGCTGAAACCTGTCCGCCATGGGTGACCCTTCTGGTATTTGAAATACCAGTGGCATAGCTTCCAGTATCAGAGCAACACACAAGCCGCCACAGTACAACAAACTGACAGACACTTGGGGTTACTCCTATAACAGCTTATATTTTGACATATTGCCCAACAATTAATTTAGACTATTTGATTTGTGGGCCTCTTTAAGTATACTTCTGTAAACACCTTTATTCTGTCCACCTCTATACTAGTCATTTTAAAGTGTTTTGAAATGAAGAATTTAACAGTGACCCAAGTGAAGTGTAAGCCACTCTAACCATTTGTTTCACTTTGACTCAAATATTTTAAGTTCCTAAAAGGTCAAGGGAAAGAAAAATGGTTTGTTAATAGCTGTATGACCTTACAATCCCTTTTTCTGAAGCCTATGAGGCCAGCTATGTTCTAAAGGAACACTTTCTGGATCTTAGAGACTGAATACAGTGTGTTGTTGTTGAATGCCATCAAGTCGATTCAACTCCTAGTGATTCCATGTGGCA
>NW_004444012.1:5714064-5733794 GCF_000243295.1 Trichechus manatus latirostris | reverse complement strand
GTAATGAGGGCCTATGCTGTTGTAATGGGCCCAGACAAGTCTATGCAGGGGGAAAGGCACTCAAAGTTCATGGATTCCTTATGCCTGTGCCTAGGCAAAGGAGCTGTGCCCACCCTGGGTTCCTGGCTTAGAGGAGCTGGCAGTTTATTTTTTCCTTCTGTTTGTTAATTTGTTCACTCTCCAGGGCAGGGAGAATGGCTTCAGGCATGTGACGGATCCTACTTCCAGCCCAGGGGACTCAGCAATTGCTGAAGCTGGTCTGGTACTCAGTGCAGAGCAGGGAGTGGGGAGGTAAATGGGGGAGAGGTTTTTCCCTAGGCAGGAGTTTTTGATCTGCGTGGTAGGCCGTATGCAAGTACTTATCTTTTGCTGATCAAGGGCTGCTTCTCACTGGTTCTGGTTGGCTGTGTAGACTCTCTGCCACTGGGTCTCTCCTTGTGCAGAAATGTACCTCCTAAGCACCACTGCTTGCCTGCCTCACTGCTCACCCATGAGCTGATCGGGCCTGAAGGGCTGAGGCTCTCCCTGGGTCAGGTCTGGCAACTCCTTGCAGCTTCCGAACCTCTCTCCCTCCCGCTGCCACTCAGTCTGGTTCTTCAACTTTGCCTTAGGTGTTCAGGGCTCCCAGATTGCCATGTATAATTGATTCACTTGTTTTTTCATGTCTTTGTTGTAAAAGGGTCTACTGGAAGCATCTGACTACTCTGCCATCTTGGCCCTGCCCCTCGCAACTATCTTTCTTAATTAAAAAACATAACCCTGCTCAGAGTCTCTGGATGTAGAAAATGAATTATGGAAAACACCTATACAGAACTATACTTCTAAAATTTAGACAATATTTTCAAAATACAAGTTATAAAGCCAGGCATTATTTTCTTCAAAAAAAACATGCAGAAGCCCGTTTTAAATTCAAAGATTCTGGACTGTTACCTCTTGGCAAAAGCTGTTTTGTAATAAAAATTACCCAAAGAAAAAGATTTCCATCATTTCACAATGGATCTGGAAACGATTTATATCAAAAGAGAATTGTTTCTGTGCAATTAAAATCTTCAGACACATTATATAGCTGCAACATTGTGTTCAATACCATCAAGTCAATTAATCCTCTCGGATATCCTCAACGTTGCTCAAAAACTGTCCTCATCCTGGTGGCCAACGTGATGCCATCCATACGAGAGGAGAAGTGGAATGAGGTCCTGGTAGATTTGGCTCATTATTTCACTCTACAGTAATAAAAGATATCTCATAAAGTATTATAGTGTCTTGGAGTTTTATTTTTACAGTCCCCTCATTCTACTTCAGTTCTGTTTGCTTCGTAAATTTAGTTGAGAAAGTGCACGTATACCCTGTTTGTCCTTGTTTCCTTTCATTGGCCTGTGTAGCTTTGCTGGGTGGTGTAACAAACTCCAGTCTTTTCTATATTTTGTTGTTCTTTTTGTTAGTTGCTGTGGAGTCGATTCCAACTCATGGTGACCCCACCTGTGCAGAGTAGAACTGCTTCGTAGGTTTTCAAGTCTATGACCTTTTGGAGCAGATCATCAGGCCTGTCTTCCAGCTAGTAGTCAAGAGCTTAACTATTGAGGCCACCCAGGGCCTCCTTTCTATATTACACACACACACACACACACACACACACAGACACACACATGCACATATATATTCAGAACAATTTTATGAACTGTGTGTATTATTCCATAATCTTTCAATAACTGTTGGTGATAATAAAATAAAAATTACCAGATCTTTTTTTTTTCCCGCCTACGTGATTTTCTGAGGATTTGTACCCTTCTCTTTGGATGCCCTGAATCACGCTCTAGGAATGTTTCCTTCTTCATAACCTGTTAAACACTTACACTTTTTCAAGAATAAATGCAGACTTGGAAACACAGTAAATAAATGCCTCTGAATATGTTTTAGGGCTTTTCTTTATAATACTTAAAGTGCTAGTTTCATGTTCCCACCTGTTCTAACAGTGCTGTTTAATTTACAAGAAACCTTTGCTGAAGTGCTCTATTTAAGTTTGGGGATGGGGAGAATTTGGAGAGAGTCCAGACAGAGTAATAAAAATCAGTAAGCCTATATGCAAATACGTTTTGGGAAAATGGTTATGCTTGCCAAGATTTTAGTCAACCTGCCAAAAATTGCATTTTACAAAATGCGTTGGGTTACTCATGCATTTTCGCACTGTGAGTGTTAATGAATAATTCTCACTGGTTGTACAGATGACTTGTCCAAAGAACTAGCTTCTGGGGCTTATGCACAAGTTCCAGGCTTAATGTAGATGTGGTTCAAGATGTTTCTTTTACCACTGAGCTCCATGAGTGTTATGAATTGAATTGTGTCCTCCTAAAATATGTGTTGTAAATCCTAACCTCAATGCCTGTGGTTATATTCCCACTTGGGAATGAATTTTCTGTTATGTTAATCAGACAGGATTATTGTAGGGTGTGTTTTGAGTCAATCTCTTACAGGAGATAAAAGGAGCAAGCAGAGATGGGAAAAGAGAGATGCCAAGCCCCAGAAGGTCTCCCAGGAGCAGAAGCTCAAAGAGACAAGGACCTTCCCCCAGAGCCAACAGTGAGAGAAAGCCTTGCCTTAGAGCCGGCACCTTGAATTCGGACTTCTAGCCTCCTAAACTATAAGAAAATAAATTTCTGTTTGTTAAAGCAACCCACTTGTGGTATTTTTGTTATAGCAGCTCTAGATAACTAAGACAATAGGTATCTAATTTCTTACTATTCTATGTTATGGAAATGAACCTAAGGGGCAGGAGAAATCTAGAGAAAAATGTTCTCCATCCAAGGCCTTGGTTGTAGAGAAGTTTCCATCGATTGATTCACTTTTGTTTTGCTGAAAGAACAGCTAGAGGAAAAGCAAAGCTTCCATCTAACAGTGTTGAGTTAGCATAAGGCTCATCTGCTGATTCTACTGTTTCTGTTTTCCTGAGTCCAGTTGTTCCTGTGAAAGAGAAAGAAGGAAGATTCAGCCAGCTATTCCAAGGTAGCCTTTCACAGAAGAAAGACTATGGACTTTGCCCCGCAACTGACTTGGCTGTGAATCAGCGGTGCCATGCATTAGCTCTGTAACTCGCGCTAGTTCTGCAAATGAAAAGAATAATGGGCACCTAGCTTTTAGGGTTCTTGCAATGATTAAAGTTGAAAAAGAATTAAAGCGCCTGGCTCATAATAGGAGCTCAACAAATGTAAGCCCTGTTCCTAAAACCAATTCTCATTTGTGGGACAGTCAGACTGAAGTAGCATATTGAAAAACAGTCATATCTTTAGAGGAAGTAAGTTTTCCTATAAACATATTTAAGTGATAAAATGGAGAAATAGAGCAAAGGAGTCATTTCGATACCCACAGAAGACACACTTGGAATTTTTCAAACGCCAGTTGAACAAATAAAAGCCAGCTCTTCTATTACTTCATCTACTTGTCTGCATTCTTGGGTAACCAGATTTAATTTAAACAGTTAAACCTGTTCCTTTAGTTTTAAAACTAAAGGGAATACACTGGAATCCGGTGGGTAAAATCCCTTTGGTGTATGGATGGATATAATGGATGATCATTGCCTACACTACAGAGGTATATTTATTCATGTAAAAGGTTTATATTATGTTATTTAAGTTACACTTCTTAGCTAGTTTCATATTTAGCGTTTCCAGCTAAAATACAGAAATGTCCAGTTAAATTCAAATTTCAAATAAAAAAGAATTTTTTTTTTTTAGTATTTTAGTAGCTGTAGCTCTTAACCACTGTGCTACCAGGGCTTCTTTTTAATATTAGCATGTCCCAAATATTGCCTGGGGAATGCTTATACTAAAATATTATTTGTTGTTATCTGCCATTCTAGTTGAACTGGGTGTGCTCTATTTTATTTGCTAAATCTGTCAACCTCCATTCATATTCTAAATTCTTATTTGTACATTTTATGGTTATATTATGAATAATCCTACCATAAAACTGACTTCTTCACTTATCATTGATCTCAGGCCTTTTAGACGTATCATGTCTCAGTTATTTCTTAAAACAGTTTTTCTTTCCATGGAGAAGAGACGGCGAAGCTAAAGTTTAAGGAGAACCCTGAAGCTAAGTAGTCTGTGAGAAATAACTTCCACAAACCGTATAATGAATATCAAGCTGCATTCCCATTGCTCTAGTTTAATAAGAGCAAAAGATCTCTAAAAGCAGAAGATAGCTGATATCATCAAATTCTACTGCACGGCATTACAAAGGAGGGAGAAGGAACAATCAATTCCGAAGTTATGAAAGACTCTTCCTCGGTGGACTGCCTCTATGGTGTGGGAGGCTTCCTCCGTTGGCAGCAGTATAATGAAGCCAAAAGAAGAAGACATTATGCTTTCAGTTTTATTCATATTATGCACAAGAATTTTGAATTTGTCGTTTGGTGGCTAAGCATCTTAAATCACCCAGAAAACATCAGCTTTATTGTTCACCATTATAGAGCATGAGACATGGCCAAGAGCATGAAGAATAAAATGAATATAGAAAAACTTGCTCATACACATGACTTATGTTTTAACAGTAAATCACTAACTTTTTAGACCTGGTACTGCTTGCTAACATTTAGTTCTGGTGGGTGAGGGAGGGGAGTGGGGGGAGAGAAAGAGAACATTTTCCCCTGGATTGGAATAGCAAACAATGTTGAAGCAAATAGAACTCTAGGTACTTCTGACAGTTCAAATGATACATAAGTACACAGGCTGACAAGGGCTGGTTTGTCCCTGTGGTTCATTTCGCTCAACTCTGCATGGTTCTGTAGGACAATGAAATTCAATGCACTTAGAATTTCCCAAAAAAAAAAAAAAGTGATCTCAGATTCTTTTAAAAGCATTTCTATGCGAAAACGGATCATTTACATGCCAAAAGCACTTTTAATGTGACATATTTAGCACATGTATTATTTAGAAGGAAAGCTGCTTGAACTTAGCGAATTTTAAAGTCTATAAAATGGCACCCCACTGAGCAGAAAGGTAGCTTGTTCTCTGTTATGTGATTATTTTGAATAATAGACTGGTACGTAACTTTTTACGAAATTAAAGGTATGACATTTACTTTCATTTAGCCCCAGAAATTGCACTTTGGAACATAAAGAATGGGCTGATGTATGAATTTGTTGTTCCTTCAAGCCATTTAACTGATTTTTAAAGACCAGTTTTGTGTTTCATCTATTGAGTAACACATCAAATGGTTATCTTAGTAGATTTAATGAGACTCGGGTATCACCTAACTCTCCCGAGAAATGCTCCGAGACCTTTAAAATGAGAACAAGGAACATCCCTGATTTGTTTTGTTTTCTGCTTCCTCCGGGGGACCAAGCCCAAGAGTTCCAGCTCCGCCCCAGCGGTGGTTATTGTGCTGGACAGAGTATGGGGATCGCGCCGACCTCGTGGTGGGATAATGGTCTGCCCCAAACTCCTTCGGAGAACAACATTAGGATTGAAAATCTGATAAGATTTTGGACTTACTTTCCTGACAAGCACCCTTTCCTGAGAAGAGCCTCTTGCCTTGCTTATAGGAAGCACTTAGAAAATAGTAGTGTCTTTGCGTATAATTGGGGAGAAAGTTTGAAAAGTAAACACGGATCTGTTGAAAAAAGGATGAGTTCACAACCCTTCCTCAATTGCGATAATTTTCCCTCAGATGAAGAGATATTGATAAATTAAGCTGACCACGCGCATGCACACGCACACGCAGACATACACACGTGCATCCATACACACACACATACGTACACACACACACACACACACACACACACATACTGGGCTGAATCTCTCTGATGCAGACAGACGAGCAGCCAGAAATGTATCTATGCCTGCCTGGAAGTGATTCTCAAGGTAGAATCCCAGGAAATGGCTTATCAGATGGATGAAATCAGGACTATGTATACATTTAGCAAGCAGAGTCCAGCATACGTCAAACCTGTTAGTTTAAGGACGTGAAGGACTTGCTGGCTAAGGTTATTCGAGCGAGGGTTTTGCAGTGGTGCATAAGGCTCTTTCGAGATTTCCATTTTTAAACCTCTTCTCTCCTTCCCACCTCCTTCACCCCCTCGAGAGATTTCAATGATAGTGTTTAAATTTGCTTCAGGCTTGAAACTTGGCATTCAGGAAATCAGCTTAGCAACTCTTGAGTAATTTTTCTGGGTTTCCAGAAAGACTCTTTGGAACCCTTTAAAAATAGCGACTCTTGATTGCAAACCTAAGTGTCCTGACAGTCAAAGATTTGCTCTGGGTCCACGTAGCTCTTTAAAAAAAGGCAGGTGTGTTTTTTCTTAAAGGAAATTTTGAATTGGCTAACCTGCAGCATGGTGTTTTTCCTTCCTTTTGATTTTCTGAATTAAAATAGCTAAGGTTTGGGGTAATTACAAAATTCGCCCGAGTAAACCACACTCGACAGGCACCCAGCAACAACAACAAACGACGCTGTTTTTACTACGCATGTGCCCATGTTTATATTGCTGTTTAACAGGCTTCGTTCAGAGAGCTATGGAACTCAGTAAAGTGGATCTACAGCCCAAAAGGTGCAATTATGGTCATTTAAGCCAATAACATAATTATGTATATAGCGTATATATTTATCAGATATGTGCAGCCATTTTGAACTCTTTATGTATTATTGTCACTTTGCAGTTTTCTTGAAACAATTTTCAACATCATCTAAGCAAAAATCACTGAGAAGGTTAAACGCTAAAAATATTCTTCTAGATTACATTGAGCTTACGGCTTGAAGCCAGAGAAATCAAAGAATTCTTAGCTTACCATTCTTCTCTATTTCCTTGAGATTAATTACCATCAGAAATTTAATTAATTCTCATTGTTGTCAGCCGTCTTTTGTCCTTATTTTGAGTATCACGGAATATGGTTCACAAAGATGTTTATCCAGAAGGACTTAAATGCCAACTGTTTCCAACTCTATTCGGAATCTAGGTGTACTACTTTATTTGTGTGTGACATGAAATTTCCATTCTCAGAATAAACACCACACCACCTGGGATCGTGATGACTTTTCATTTTTAAACCAGAAGTGTAGCAGGATTTGAAGTCTCGTTTATTTCACACCTTCCCAAGGCTCTCTTTAAGGCAAGCAGGTAGGATCCCCCATCTTCTCGTGTAGCAGCAATCCAACAGTTACTAATATTCGCATGTATGTGTTGGTGTAAAGAAGGTTGCTTTTTAGCAAGCATGAGGCAAGGTTTTAATTTGTAGCTGATAATTTGCTACTGGAAGCTTATCCTGATTAGTCTTCTTACCGTACCAACAGTTTTTCAGGTGGTGTGAATTACCCGCTGTGTATGTTTTCACCACTCACTCAGGGATGAAAATGAATTACAACCTAGCCCTCAATTAAAGCTCCAAAGAAGAAAACCTCCAACTTCTTTTATGTCCTCACTTCTGAAGGACAGAATTAGTTGCATCTGATGTCACTGGAATTGTAATTCACACTCTTGGAAATCCTGCAATGGATCTTTCAGCCCTACTCAAACAAGCACATCTCAGCTGTTACCCAATTACATTGCCTTTGCTACAAGTCCAATCATCATCCAACAGCTGAGAATTGAAACAAACTCCATTTGTGAAAATGAACCATGAATTTATCGATAATGTGGAATGTCTTTAAGTGGTAATTCTCATCCCGCAGGAATTAGTATGCTATTTTGGATCCTATTAATTATGAATTCTAGGACACTGAGTTGTAGAATCGGATTTATTATTAATTCCCTGTTTAATCTGTTAATTTTCAGCAGCGCCAAAAAACACATTAATTAAAACTTGGAATAAGTATTTTTGATACATTCTTGTTAGATCTTTTAAGAAAGTGCCCATTACTTCTAACCAGTTTGTTACAAGTCTGCAGAAGCTTGCATTGTGTTTGTTGGGTCATCTTGACATCTCAAAAGGGAACACAAAGGCAGTGCAATAGTTTATATGTTTATTCATTGGTTCATGTTCTTATCAAGCACATATTGTTTGTTTTATTTGCTCAGGCCACAGGCCATTGAGAGCTTATGAGTCCTAAAGTCCTTTCATCCTGCAGAGGAAAATTCTATTTATTCATCTTCAGGGAGAGTGTCTTGTCAACGAGTTGCGTTCATGCTGGGCACATACCCTGAATCTGTTGCCCTTCCACAAACTCCTTCATTTCCTCTGGCTCAAAAGGGGAAGGCCTGAGGATTTTCTCAGCTGAATCCAGCACAGAAAGCGGCACTCGGAAGGAAAAGCAAGCCAGTTCTGAAGCTGTACTACCGCCTTCTGCTGTGACTAGGAAAGGCGGAAGCCGATTGGAGAGCACCTCCTCATTCAATTAAAAAAAAAAAGAAAAAAAGTTTGTTTTCTTGATGCGTCTGAGGAAATCGAATATTTGAATCCTGAGCAAGGAAACAGAGGGCTGCTCAGTGAGGAATGAGCCACATACCTGGCTGAGTAGGAAGGAGGAATAACCAGAGTAGAGGCTGGCATCTCCAGGCAGATTGTGAACTTCTGGAGGGTAGAAGGCTTGCTTTTAACTTTTTCGTGTCTTCCATAACACCTAGTTCATTTGAGAAAATCCTGCCATTATATTTGGTTTGGTTTAGTGTAATAATGAGGGGTTTTTATGAATGTCTTCTACAAGGAAAGAGTTGTATCTTTATTGATATGAAGATGTGGTTGTTATTAGGTACCATCGAGTTAGCTCTGACTCATAGTGACCTTTTGTACAAGAGAATGAAATGTTGCCTGGTTCTGCGCCATCCTCACAATCACTGCTATGTGTGAGCCCATTGTTGCAGCCACTGTGTCCGTCCATCTCATTGAAGGTCTTCCTCTTTCTGCTGATCCTCTACTTTATCAAGCATGATGTCCTTCCGCAGGGATTGGTCCTTGCTGATAACATGTACAAAGTAAGCAATCCTTGCTTCTAAGGAACTTCCGGCTGTACTTCGTTCAGGACAGATTTGTTCATTCTGGCGGTCCACGGTATATTCAATATTCTTTGCCAACACCATAATTCAAATGTGTCAATTTGAAGAATACGAAGATAATATCTAAAAATCTAAACTGCCATATAGGGTTAGCTTGAAACTGAAATTGGGCCACTGTATATTGGATTTTACCACATGCATATTGGGTGGTAGTTCAAATAAGAAAAAATCTGTGTGACCGTATGTTAGGTAAATGATAGGCGTATTCATTAACTCAATTGTCTCTACTGTGCCAGTAACCTGAGAATAATCCGGAACTGAGTAGAAGCAGGGGTATGATGTGTATAAGAACTCCAGGCCATTTTGTTGGCCAACTTTGAATGAGGGTTTCCCATCTGTCTTTCTTCCTTCTTTTCTTTTCCCTTCCCGTTATTCTTCATTTATTCCTTCACTCCCTTACTTTTTTCCTCTCTTTTATTTCCTACTCTCTCTAGAAAATTCACGATCACATTTCTGTTGTGTATTATTATAGATTATTCTCCCCTAATTGAGGGATTAGATAAAGTAATATAAATGCACTATGTCTTTATTATCTTAGATATAAGATCCAGTTAAGAATGACCCAAAAAAAAATCTATAGCCAAAAATTTGGCAATGAGAAAACTCAGCTGATTTCTCATTTGGCAAATTGTCCATATTAATACATACAGAACATCATTGATATATTTATTGGTATTTCCTTTCATGTGATTTTCTTAGTCACATTCTTTACCTATTTTCCCACTGAGTTTTTCTTATTTTTTGTGTGTTTTTTATGAATACTTTCTTATATACATTCTTATTTTTATGTATTCATTCTAATCCTTTGTTTTCTATGTTGAAATCATTTTGTTCTGGTTTGCCATTTGTCCTGAAGCTTTGTTTATAATGTCTTTCTGTTCTTGCATAGAATGCTAAATTCTGAAGTTATCAAATTTTCATGAGTTTTTCCTTTATGAATTTGCTCTTTGTGTCTTGTTTTCAAAAAGCGTTTCTACACAAAGACACAAGCAATTTTAACAACGTATTTTATTCTAGTGCTTTTGTGATTTGTTATTGTTGTTGTTTAGGATTCTAATCCACCTGCAAATTATTTTTGTGAGTTATGTGAGGATAGTAATCTAATATTTTTTTCTAAATAAATAGCCAAATAACCCATCACCATTTATTTAACCATCGATTTGATTAGCAATGTCACAATATAGTTTTCCATACAGAAATGTACTTCATGCTCTCTACTTTTTATATTTGTCTGTTCGTTGATGTGGAGCCTGATGGTGCAGTGGTTAAAGAGCTCGGCCACTAACCAAAAGTCGGCAGTTCAGATCCACCAGCTGCTTCTTGGAAACCCCATGGGGCAGTTCTACTCTATCCTGTAGGGTCGCTATGAGTCAGAATCGACTCGATGGCCACAGGGTTGGTTTTTTGGTTTTGCTATTCATTGATACATTGTCCATTCTTCTAGAAAATGCCACACTATTTTGATTACTATCAATTTATAATAAATTTTTATACAATATGAATTCCTTCTTTCAAGTGCTTATTTTTTAAAGGCAAGATCACAGACACACACACACACACACACACTTTGATATTATTTTGTATTATGATGAATTTATAGGTTGACTTGGAGAAAACCTTACATGTTTATATATGGAGTCTTCTCATCCAGGAAAGGCTTTTCCCTAGAGTCAGTCTTATTTTATGTCCTCTTTGTTGTTAGTTGCCATTGAATTGGCTGTGACTCATGGCAACCTCATGTAAAACTGAGCGAAACATTGCCCAGTGCTATGCCATCTTCATGATCATTGTTCTGCTCGAGACCATTGCTGCAACCACTATGTATTTTGAGTGCTTTCCAGCCTAGGAGGCTCAACTTCCAGCACTCTATTGGACGGCATTGTGCTGTGATTCATTGGCTGATTTTCAGAATTAGATTGACAGGCCTTTCTTCCTAGTCTGTCTCAGTCTGGAAGTTCCACTGAAACCATCCACCATGAGTGCCCCTGCTGGTATTTGAAATACCAATGGCATAACTCCCAACATAATAGCAATATGCAAGCCATCAAAGCATGGCAAACTGAGAGACAGGTGGTGGGATTTTAATCTACCTACAGTTTCACAGATGTTAGTTCTCATGGATGTTCACAGAATACATGAGATTCCTGAGTCAGAGACAAAGGATTTTATTATTCCTAGTACAACAAGTGGCATCATGATTGTATTGGTTCCCTTTGGCCACCAAGTCCCAGGGGGTGACATGGGGTGGGAGGTAGATATTGCAACTGCAGAAGGTTTGTGTTGCAACTGAGGCACCCTGAGCTTGTGGAACCCACTGTCTTATACCAAGCAATATGCAAACCTACTCTTTGTCCTGGAGAGAGACTACTTTATCCCTCTAAGATTGCTAGCACAAATAGAACCCCAAGAAACGGCCTCAATAAGAGCAGTCAGGGCTTTACCGTCTTGGTACGCCCAGCAAGATGTGCGGGAGCACAAGAGACCTATAGAGGAGTGTCTTCCAATAGGTATTAGGTAGAAAGTGGCAAGTGATGAGACTTGTTAATAGCTTAAGGGAGTTTAGTTCCATTCCAGGAGCCCAAGTGGCGCAATGGTTAAGCACTTGGCTGCTAAATGAAAGGTTGACGGTTCAAACCCACCAGTGGCTCCATGGGAGAAAAAAACCTGCTGATCTGCACTTGTAAAGATTACAGCCTAGGAAACCCTGTGGGGCAGTGCTATTCTGTTATAGGGTCGCTAGGAGTTGGAATTGACTTGATGGCACACAGCAACAACACCGACAGTCCTGTTCCGTGTCAAACACAAAATCACTTGTTCTTTTAATTTCTCTCTTATTGCCAACCGGTGAGTCTGTCTCTTTGTGAAGCATCATGGTGATTAACAGCATTTTAATTCTGTGAAGAGCCTGGTATAATTTCTGATGGTGTTACAGCTGAACTCAATGAAATTTCGTTACCTGGTACTTGCACTGTCTCACGAGAGCACTTCCTGGGGGCCCCCATCGACCGTTTTTCCATTGTAAAACACCCATTTTTATGGCAACCATTTCAATGTGATAATGGGAAGTAAGAGTCCCTACTTATTAAGGCATTTTGGGTTTCTTCATAAGTTTATATTAGGAAAGGCACATTTAATTTTCATCCCTGGGTGCTACCGGGATTAACAGGTTTATGTTAAAAGAAGTAGCACGGACAGTTGATACTTCTTATGGCCAAGCAGAGATTCAAACTCAAGTCTCTCTCCAGAGCTTGCTGTCATTCCATTCCCACCCAACTACATCCTTAGAACCAGAGAAAACGAGAACCAAATTATAAAATAAGCCTTAATACACCAGTAGCCAGTTGCCGTTGAGTCTAATCTGACTCATGGTGACCCCAAGTGTTTCCGAGTAGAACTGCACCCTGTAGGGTTTTCAATGGTTATCATCTTTCCAAAGTAGACCACCAGACCTTTCTTTCAAGGAACTTCTGGGTGGATTTGAACCACCAACCTTTTGATTAATAGCTCAACGCTCAACTATTTGCACCACCCAGGGACTCCATAAGCCTTAATATACTCCCCAAATAAAATCTGAACAATATAAAGGAACATTCCACATTTACTGGGCTTGGCACATTCAGAATGTTTTTGGAAAGTCTTCGTTGCTGCAAGGGTGTGAACAAAGTGACCTCTCAGATGTATGTGAATTAATGACTAAGAGAAGTTTGTTTTCAGAGTTTGAAAGGGGCCTCTCTGTTTGCTGTTGGAGATCTTGATGAAGATACTGCCCTGAACCAGGTGACAGGAGAGGAAAAAAAGAGAGAAGAGAGAGATTTGCTATTAAGTCAAAATACAGAGTATATTGTACAGGAGAAACTTCCTTTGGTGACAGCATACCCTTCAAAAGAGAAGTGAGTTTGTTTTGGCAAGGGGCCTTGAAATTCTAGTTTGCAATTTAAATCTTTGCTGAAAATTGCAAATTTAAGGCAGGTGCTTGTCTAGCACAGGTGGTCAGTGTAGCAATCACTATCGATAGAAAAATATGATGATGGGATGTAGAGACACCAACCTAATGAAACGCAGTGAAAAGGAGCAAAAAAAAAAGAGATGTTATTCACCTCTCTCTTCTTTCCCCTTTCACACACTCCTCCAAATAATTGTAATTTAATGTTCTATTTAGAAGAACATATTTATAACAGGCCAGCTCAATATTAATCTTAAACTCAGAAGAATAACTTGTCATTTATTTAACCCCAGCCTGATGGGAGGTTAGATTCACTACTGAAAGTCTGTTACAAATAGCTGGGACATTCTAAGGTCACCAAATGACGGCTGTCATTTTCGTATTCAGTCCAATGATGAAAGAGCTTTTAAATGTTTGGACATTCAATCTATGTAGTGCCACGACCTGGACATACCCTTTTACTAAACACTAGCCCACTAAATCCTCTTGGAATGTTGTTTACCTCCAGATAAATCAACCCTGACAATGTAGGTTAACTTCACTGATTCATTTTTCAGCCACAAATGATTAATAATTTTTACAGAATGAAAGCTACAGACTTCTTATTATACGGTGGACTACAGGGAGTGATATAATTCTTGGATGTCATGTGAAACGCGAGGCCATTTTTCTGGACCTGATGTTCCCAGTTCTCTACTAAGCACAGTTGTTACCTTTTCTCCACTAGAGGATCATCCGGCAGCAATGACCTTATCAATTACTGTAAGTCAGCATCTTTCCCCCAGAGTTTGAGCAAGCTGTTCTCTGCAATTTGTACTGGTGGCCCAGGACTGAATCCCGGATCCATTTCCAAGCCTAAGCGTGTCACATGTCATAGCAGTGGAAGACACGTTGCTGCAGTAAGCGAAGACACATAGGCTTTGTGCAGAGAGCTTTGCTGGCTGACCAGAAACCCCACACGATGGAGAAAGGCCAATATACAAAGAAGGAAAATGATCAGAGAAGGGGAAAAATAACCCCTCTTCTGTTGGACCCAAGAGTTTTCTGTCCTGGAGAGACTGAGTGGCAGGTTTCGCCAATGTTTATTTCACTTCTGTTTATTTTGGCCACTTTCCCCTTCTCTACTTGCTACTTACCCAAATAGCTCTGTTGTTATTGTAACTTTATTAGAGGTTGAGAATTAAAGCCTGAAAACATTTCTGTCACAGGTGTCTTGAAAAGTCACCTGTGACTGGTTTGCACAGTGACATTTTGAGATTTTCTTTTGTAAGCCCCTCACCCCCAACGACTTCTCCACCAATACTTTACAAATAACATTTTTTATTATGTCTTATTTCCAGGATAGGTTAGCTTGTGAATGGTTTTATTTCTTTGACTTTATACTGTGTCGTTCCTGAATAGCTAATAGTGATAATAATATTTTCCACACTTGTTTTCTAGTGACCTGAAAGAGAGAGACTTTTCTGAGATATACAGTACATGTAGCCTTTCTTGACATCAAAGTCACAGAAATATTTGCCAAAACGATGACTGATTACCTGCTCTGAGCTCAGCACTTAGGTCTTCTATTAGGTTCAGAAATGTCCACCAGTTTCACACCTGGAAAGTTCTGGCATTGGCCCTTAATATTTTTATCTACTGGGATGTGCTCCTGTAGTCTCGATTTGATACTGGCTGCACAAGAAAAGAGCAGAGGAACTAAGTTTCAAACATTTTATTCCTTAAAAAAAATGTATTTAAATCTTAATAATAACTCACTTGGTTTGGTTGATGTTTAGGTTGAAGCCTCAGATTAGTTTTAATTTTATCTCTACTGATTTGACCATGCGCATTCTAATCCCATATGAAAGCCAACATTTCATTCTTTCATAATAACATTAGGGTTTACTGTAGAGTACGAGCTCCATCCATTATGTGAGACATAGATTATGCAGGCATTGGACGCCAGGATGAAATGGTTTCTCTTCAGCTGTTCTCTTCTACTGTGTAATTACATAATTAGGATGTAGACTATCCATCATTCAATTCTTTTTGTAATTCCATGGGAAAAGCTACTGAATATGGACAACAGATGAGTCTTAAACCTCAATATCACAGCTGGTTTATATTTTTTAACCCTAAATCTCGTAAGTGGGCAGGCCATGTTACACAACCCTTTCATGCCAAATTTCCTTTTTTTAAAATTGAAACCAGTTTGATATCATCCAAGAGAAAGGGATTATTTAAAAATGGTCAACTGTTTACCTGATGTTTAGAAGTCTATCCACATTGTTTTTCAGTGAATGCTTTCTTTTCTCTTAAAGTCATTCACCGTCTTTAATCCCCATTACATCTTTTCCATCTCCTGTATTTCTTTTTTTCACTATGCATATTTCACACTTAACTCTTTCCTTTTTCCTCTCTATTTAATACCTCCTATATTATCGGGCTCAAGCGTAACAACGATTGTGAGTATGGTGCAGGACTGGGCAGTGTCCATCTTGTTGTACATAGGATTGCTATGAGTTGGAATCAACTCGACGGCACCTAACAACAACAACGACAACGTATTATCGTCCAACCTGTCAACAATCTATGTTTTAGTTTAAAGTCTTCTAGCTTTTCTGGAAGAGATCCATATTTATGCCCTGTCTTAGTTATCTACTGCTGCTGTAACAGAAATACCACAAGTGGATGGCTTTAACAAAGAGAAATTTATTTCCTCACAGTAAAATAGGCTAAAAGTCCAAATTCACAGTGTCAGCTCCAGGAGAAGACTTTCTCTGTTGGCTCTGGAGGAAGTTCCTTCTTGTCAATCTTCCCCTGGTCAAGGAGCTTCTCAGGGGTAGGGATCCTGGGTCAAAGGACACGCCCTGCTCCTGATGCTGCTTTCTTGGTTGTGTGAAGTCCCCAACTCTCTGCTTGCCTCCCTTTCCTTTTATCTCTTGTAAGATAAAAAGTGGTGCAGGCCACACCCCAGGGAAACTCCCTTTACATTGCCTCAGGGATGTGACCTTAGTAAGGGTGTTACAATCCCACCCTAATCCTCTTTAACATAAAATTAGAATCACAAAATGGAGGACAACCACACAATACTGAGAATCATTGCCTAGCCAAATTGATACACTCATTTTGGGGGGCACATAATTCAATCCATGACATTCCACCCTTTGGCCCCCCAAAAATCATATCCCTACAACATGCAAAACATATTCACCCCATCATATCATAGCAAAAGTCTTAACTCCTAGTCCAAAATCCAAAGTTGAGGACCTCATAACACCAAGAAAGCAGTGCTGGGAGCAGAGCATGTCCTTTGGATCTGGGGTCCCTGCACGGAGAAGCTCCTAGTCCGGGGGAAGATTGATGAGAAGGCCGACAGAGAGAGAAAGCCTTCCCCTGGAGCTGATGCTCTGAATTTGGGCTTTTAGCCTACTTTACTGTAAGGAAATAAATTTCTCTTTGTTAAAGCCATCCACTTGTGGTATTTCTGTTACAGCAGCACTAGATGACTAGACAGAATTTGGTACCAAGAGTGGGTGCTACTCTAACAGATACCTAAAATGTGGAAGCAGTTTTGAAACTGTGAATGGATAGAGAAGCAGCAGTGACAGAGGACCGGCAGCAGCAGAGAAGCGGCAGGCGCAGAGAACCAGCAGCAGCAGAACAAGCAGACCATTGTGAGATGGTGCTGGAGCTGACCCATGGAGCGAGAGAGCCGAGTGCCTGTGCGCAGGAGGCCTCCTGGCAGAGTGGAGTGCCTTGGGCTCTTATCTGTGGGGCTACAGAGCTTGGAACACTTGCCCCAGCAGAGCAGATGCGGCCATGAGGCCCAAGGAGCTAAGAGGCCAAGGAACCGGGAAACAGAAGCTGAAGAGACAAGAGACACAAGAAGCCAAGCTGCCTCAGTCTCAAAAGGTATGGCTATGACCTCAGAGGTTTCAAAGGGTGGAGCCATGGCCTCTGGTATTTCTAACGGTGGAGTTGTCCCTCAGATGGACTGGGAAAATGGTGCGCCTAAAGCCGAGGGAGCAGAGTTGCTATCCCAGTGGGCCTGAAAGGTGGAGCTGAAGCCTAGGGCCGGGGGGCCTCCACTCAGAATCTGGAGAGTGTGGCAAATACCTAGAGTCTAGAGGGCAGGGATATTGTGTGAATGGTCTCAGAGAACAGAGGATTATTTTCAAGACTTCAGGGCTAATGTAATGTGTTCTGCTGACTTGCTTGGTGCCTGTTATCCCTTCTTCCCCTCCAGTTTCTCCCATTTGTAATGGAAATGTCCAGCTTGTGCCTGTTCTGCCATTGTACCTTTGGAAGCAGATAACTTGTATTCTAGATTTCACAGATAAAAAGGAATTTTTGGATTTTGGACTTGGAGTTAAGACTTTTGCTATGATATGAGGGGGTGAATATGTTTTGCATGTTGCAAGGATGTGATTTTTTGGGGGCCGAAGGGTGGAATGTCATGGATTGAATTATGTCCCCCCAAAAATGGGTGTATGGATTTGGGTAGGCAATGATTCCCAGTACTGTGTGGTTGTCCTCCATTTTGTGATTGTAATTTTATGTTAAAGAGGATTAGGGTGGGATTATAACACCCTTACTAAGGTCACATCCCTGAGGCAATGTAAAGGGAGTTTCCCTGGGGTGTGGCCTGCACCACTTTTTATCTTACAAGGGATAAAAGGAAAGGGAAGCAAGAAGAGAGTTGGGGACCTCACACCACCAAGAAAGCAGTGCTGGGAGCAGAGCCCGTCCTTTGGACCCGGCGTCCCTGAGTAGAGAAGCTCCTAGTCTGGGGGGAGATTGATGAGAAGGCCAACAGAGAGAGAAAGCCTTCCCCTGGAGCTGATGCTCTGAATTTGGACTTTTAGCTTACTTTCTGTGAAGAAATAAATTTCTCTTTGTTAAAGCCATCCACTTGTGGTATTTCTGTTACAGCAGCACTAGATGACTAAGACATGCCCATTCCAAAGAAAGGTGATCCAGCCAAATGCTGAAATTATTGAACAATATCATCAATATCACACAGTAGTAAAATTTTGCTGAAGATCATTCAGAAGCAGTTGCAGCAGTACATCAACAGGGAACTGCCAGAAATTCAAGCCAGATTCAGAAGAGGCTGTGGAATGAGGGATATCGTTGCTGATGTCAGATGGATCTTGGCTGAAAGCAGAGAATACTGGAAAAAATATTTACCTCTGTTTTATTGACTATGCAAAGGCATTCAACTGCGTGGATCATAACAAATTATGTATAACATTGTGAAGAATGGGAATTCCAGAACACCTAATTGTGCTCATGAGGAACCTGTGCATAGACCAAGAAGCAGTCGTTCAAACAGCACAAGGGGATACTGCATGGTTTAAAGTCAGGAAAGGTGTGCATCAGGATTGCATCCTTTCACCATACTTACTCAGTCTGTGTACTGAGCAAATAATCCAAAAAGCTTGACTATATGAAGAAAAATATGGCATCAGGATTGATGGAAGACTCATTAACAACCTGCAATATGCAAATGACACAACCTTTTTTGCTAAAAGTGAAGAAACCTTGAAGCACTTACTGATGAAGATCAAGGACTACAGCCTTCAGTATGGATTACACCTTAACATAAAACAAAAATCGCCACAACTGGACCAATAAGCAACGTCATGATAAACGGATCAAAGATTGACGTTGTCAAGGATTTCATTTTACTTGGATTCAGAATCAACACCCATGGAAGCAGCAGTCAGGAAATTCAGCGACATATTGCATTGGAAAAATTTCCTGCAAAAGACCTCTTTAAAGTGTTAAAAAGCAAAGGTGTCACTTTGAGGATTAAGGTGCACTTGAGTCAAGCCGTGATATTTTCAATTGCCTCAAATGCTTGTGAAAGCTGAACAATGAATAAGGAAGACCAAAGAAGAATTGATGCCTTTAAATTATGGTGTTAGCAAAGAACATTAAATATACATACCATGGACTGCCAGAAAAATGGACAAGTCTATCCTGGAAGAAAAATAGCCAGAGTGCTCCTTGGAAGAGAGGATGACGAGACTTCACCTCATGTACTGTGGACATGTTATCAGGAGGGACCAGTCCCTGGAGAAGCCCATCATTCTTGGTAAATAAACGGTCAGTGAAAATGAAGAAGACCCTCAATGAGATGGATTAACACAGTCGCTGCAATGGGCTCAAACATAGCAATGATTGTGAGGATGGCACAGGACTGGGCAGCGTTTTGTTCTGTTGTATATAGGGTTGCTGTGAGTCAGAACAGACTTGACAGCACCTAACAACAACAAGCTTTTCTGAGAAGGATCTCGTCCAAATTATTTTTTCAGTGTTTAATACACCTAATACCTACTTTATATCTCTTCACCTTTTTTTTTTTTTTGTTGTACTTTAGATGAATGTTTACAGAACAAATAGTTTCTCATTAAGCAGTCGGTACACACACTGGTTTATGACTTTGGTTAACAACCCCATGACATGTCAACACTCTCCCTTCTCAACCTTAAGGATCTTTTTTTTTTTTGGTGAAAATATACATAGTCAAAGATACACCATTTCAAAAATTTCTACATGTACACTTCAGTGACATCAATTACTTTCTTCCAGTTGTGCTGCAATTCTCACTATCCCTTTCCAACTTATTCCATCACCATTATCTTCAACTCACTGCCCCCTAGACTTCCCATCAAACCTTTTGAGTTGCTGTTGTCCATTTGATCTCACATAGATAATTCTTTTTTTTTGTACTTTAGATGAAGGTTTGCAGAACAAATAGTTTCTCATTAAACAGTTAGTACACATATTGCCCTATGACAATGGTTAACA
>NW_004444012.1:5678849-5712955 GCF_000243295.1 Trichechus manatus latirostris | reverse complement strand
ATGGTTTCTGCCGAATAATCTGAGCTTAGTCTTATTGTTTCTCCTCTGTATGTGACTTTTTGTTTTTCTCGAGCTGCTCTCTGGATTCTTTGTCTTTGATTTTAGGAAGTGTGATTATGATATGCCTTGGTGATTTTCTTTTGGGGTCTGTCCTATATGGGGTTCGTTGAGCTTCTTGGATGGTCAGCTTTTCGTCTTTCATGATGTTGGGGAAGATTTCTGTCAGCAGTTCTTCAATGATCCTCTCTGTGTTTTCTGCTTTCTCCCCCTGTTCTGGAACTCTGATCACTCGAAGATTTTTGCTTTTGATTGTATCCCACATAATTCTCAGGGTTTCTTCATTTTTCTTCGTTCTTTTTTCTGATTTTTTCCTCAAACAGAGTTGTATCCAAGTGTTTGTCTTCAATTTCGCTGATCCTATCTTCCGTCATTTCAAACCTGCTCCTGAGACCTTCTATGACACTGTCCATTTCTGAAATCTTGTTGTTTATCTTTTGGATTTCTAATTGTTGTTTTTGTATGATTTCTAGTTGTGAATTTATTTTAGCATTTTGTTCCTGTATTATTTTCTTAAATTCTTCCTTTTTTTTTTGCCTGTATTTTCCATGATTTTTTCTGTCTTTTGCATGAATTTGTCTATTTTTTCCTCATTTTTGTCTGTTTTTTGCTTCAACTCTTGGACAATTCTGAATACTCGAGATTTGAATTCCCTATAGTTAGGTCTAGTGCCTTTTCTTCTACTGGAAGGTCATCTGGTGTTTTATTTTGGATGCCTACTGTAACCATCCCATCTTGTTTTTGTAAATGCTTTGATATTGTCTGCTGTCTTCAGGACATTCAGTCTTTATTTTCCTCTTTTATTGATTGTAGATTTGTTTATTTTGTCCTGCTTTTTTGTTTTATTTGGTTATGTCTAAGCAGGCGGGCTGTGCATTATTTGTTGTTTGCTTGTCTGTGGGCACGATACTTTTCACCTCCTTCTCCAATGGGCAGGGTCAGTCACTCAGGTATGGTGCAGCAGGGCAGGTCCAGCTGAAGGGGATTTGCTGGGATAGGTTTTTTGTGGCATGTACCAGGGCTGACATTGCGGACTGGGAATCAGTGCAGGGTAGGTTCCAGGAGGCCGTGCCTGTGCTGCTTGGAAGTGTGATGGTCAGCGCACGGTGCAGGTAGGCAGGATGAGGGGGTAGATTGTGATGTGTGGAGCTAAGATGGGTATGGGAAAGATGAGAGAGAGGAGAGAGGAACAGGAGCCAAAAATATACACACAAACAAAAAAGAGTGCTAAGTGAGCTTGTTATTGGAGTGGAGAGATGAGAGACTGAGAAACAGGGAAAAACAAAAACGAAAGAAAAAGAAAAGAGTAAAAGAAAAAAATGAACAAATTGAGAAACTGCAAATGAAGAAAGACGAAAAGGGAATAAGAGAGAGAAGAAAACTAAACAAAGAAATGAAAAAAAAAAAAAAACCCAAAACAAACCAATGTAAAATAAAAGAGTAAGGGACTATCTTCCAAGCCGAGTGGTACTGCCCAGCTAGAAGGGGCTCCCAAGCCAAGAATAGAAAAATAAAACAAACAAACAAATCAAACAGAACAAATCAGAGCAAACAAATAAAAAAGCCCTGGGGGTCCCACCAGCGTGGCGGCACCGGCCGGGAAGCAGTTTCACAGTTGAGCGGTGTTTTGCAGCCCTTCAGAAAGAAGCAAAGATGGCGCACAGAGCCAGGTATTTGAGAGAAAGGAGGGGGAGGTGGTGAGAGGGAAGGAAGAAATCTAAAGAAGGGGAAAAAAGCAACACCAGCAGCCAACAAATGGCACTCAGGGAGCTGGCCAGTGTGGCTGGGTGGAATCCAAGCTGCACTGGGGTGAAGCTTGTGCTTCTGGGCCAATAGACTGTGGCTGCAGGAAGCAGAGGAGGCTAAGTGGGGATGAAGAAGGGTGGGGGATGGGAAAGCCTATACCGTGGGTTACCGGTTGTACTGTCTCCTGCTGGAAGCTCCATGAAGCTGCTTTCTCGTACCTCCTGTTCACTGATCTCTGATAGGAGTCCCAGATGGTGGATCTGTGCTGCTGATAGGGGACCTCTGCATGTATCTCTCCTCGTGCTCTGTTCTCGGTCAGTTTCTTATTCCATTTGGTGCTTGGCTGAGTTCTTTATCTCTTCATTTGATGCTTAGGGTTTCAGGATTTATGTGTGACTCTGTTTGACTTAGTTTTTCTGATCTTTGCTCTGGAGAGACGGCGTGGTCCTTCTGACTATAGCACCATGTTGCCTGGAAGTCCAGCCTTACATTTTTGTTGTAAAATTCTCTGTTGAGTAAAAATCTTACTCCTTGAAACCTCTATTCTTTTTTCCAGGTTCTGCCCTATGAAGTAACAAATGATAAGTATATTCTTTCTTCTGGAGGATAAATCTTCAATGATGAAGACGATTGTCATGTTTCACTTTAGTTTCTCCTATTTAGATTGAAGTCCCTGGGTGGTGAAAATGGTTAGCATGCTCAGCTGATAACCAAAAGACTTAAGATTTGAGTCTACCCAGAGGTGTGTCTGAAGAAGAATGTGGTGATCTACTTCTGAAAAGTCAGCCACTGAAAATCCCAAGGAGCACATCTCTACTCTGACACACATAGGATCATCAGGAGTCAGAATCAACTCAAAGGCAACTGATAATCTAGGTTAAATAGATGGTGTAATTGGGTCAGGAAATGTGAAAGAGTATGCAGGACATATTTATGAGTTAAAAGGATTAGAATAAAAAGTGCGATGAGCAAAGTATTCAGTTATAAAAGTTTTCCTTCAGCTTGTCCGTCTCTTGCTCTAAATCAAAACTGGACTTCAGACTAAAGTTGAATACTCAATTTTTTTCATAGTTAGGATTATTTTATATGAGCATGAGTTTATGTTACTTTATTATAAAAGATTCTTTCTTTAGTATTGTTTCTTTTTTTATTCTATCATTTTTGTTTAATCAACAGGTATTCTGAAGGAGTTAAGTTATTGGAGCCAAAGGATGCCAGATATTTTCTACATTTGAATCCTGATGCAGATGCAATGGTCTAGAAATGAGAGGAAACATGGAATTTTTTTTTAAGAACTGTAAGCAGATAAGCATGGCTGAGGCATAGAGTATGAGAGGACTATTGATGAGTGCTGAAGCTAGGAAGGTTGTCAGGTGCTTGATCATGAAAGGATGTATAAGCCATTATAAGGGATTTTGATTTTATCCAAAGAGCAATAAGGATTGTTTGAAAAGCTTTTAATAGAAAAGTGATGTGATTTTCAATTTATTAATATGATATCAGGTTCCTGGTTTGCAAATATAATGGATGATGGTTCCTTTCTTTGAGAAATGGAGTATAGGAGGGAGAAGCAGGTTTAGGAGGACTGAGAGGGTTAAGGAAGAGAACAATGAATATACTGAGTTTCAGATGTCTCTGTAACACTCAGGTAGATGTGTTTAGGAGGCAGCTAAATGTGTGGGCCTGAAGTGGATTTGGACTGGAGAAACATTTGTGAATCATCACTTGACAGAAGGTAATTAAAGCTACGGAACTGGATATAATTTCACAGAGAGAGTGTACAGAGTGAGAAGAATAGAAATCGAGGCGAGAAACCTGAGAAACACCAGGTGTGCGAAAAAACGATCAGAGGAAGAAGAGCCCAAAATGAGACTGAGGAGGACTAGTCAGAAATGGTAGGAGGAAGAAAATTGGAGACATCAGTGTCACAGAAGCCAAGTTATAAGAGTATTTCAAGAAGACAGGAGTGGCCAACTGTGCCACATGCTGCCAAGAAGTCAAGTTAAGATGAAGACTAAAATGTCCATAGAGTTTATCGCAAGGAAGTTATAAGCTTGGTTAACTTGGCAAGAGAAGTTAGAATGTGGTGAGCTGAGGCATAAATTCAGGTAGGAAGTAGAATCAGTTCATGTAGACAACTCTTTCAAAAAATATAATTGAAAATGAGGTGTGAGAGAGGGCAGTAGCCATAAAGAGATGAGGGGCATTGATGCTGGGGATTTTTAAAGCCAGGAAGACTTCAATATGGGTAAAATGCTTTTACAGGGAGGAGCCAGTAGAGAGGGAGAGACTAAAGACAGGGAGTAATAAAATGAGCCACAGCTCTGAGAAGAATGAAATGGATGAGTTTTGGGGAATAGGTGGAGGGAGAGTTCCCTCTTCCATTGTGCCAGTAAAAAATAAAGGAAGTATGGGGAGAGGTGCAGAAACCTTTGGTGAAAGACAGTTCAGGGTCTTCTCTTTTCTCTATGAGGTAAGTTCTTCAGTGGATAGGATATCAATGATGGGGTTAGAAGTTTGAAAGAGAGTAGAAGAGGTTTAAAACCATCTGTGTTGAGAATTAGAGAGACAACTGACCAGGGACTGGTGGGCAGTAGCATTTAGAGTCAAGTTGAAGCAGAAGACCTGATGCTTATATTGGTACCAAGTGCTTGGTTGATCGCTTTTCTCATTGCATCAAGTAGTGTGAGTGGAGGCCAGCATTAGCAATATTTGGGGTCACCCAGGTTTGAGGTGTTTATAGGCAATTGGGACAAATCATCAGTGTGGTAGGAGATTTGAAGAAAATGGTGACGTACTAGTCAAATATTGTACCATGGATGCTAAGATGAAAGAGAAAGAGGTAAAGGCAAGAAGTGGCTGATGGCTAAGGAGAGAGATACGTGTCTCTGAGGTTGGAGGGTAACATGAGCAACTGACATCTGTTTACTGAATTATAACAGGTGCTCAGCACTGTGCTTAGATTGAAAATGTGAGTAAATACAGGCTAGAGAGACGAAAGTCACAATGCTTGTCCTTGAAAAATCCACTGTCTAGTAAATTTAACGGAATTATTCCAAGTGTTTGAAGTATTAGGTTTCTGAACACTTGTAAGGGATTGAGGGGAAGCAAAGATTGATAAAAAGCCATAGTCAATTACCCTTTTTACTTCTTTATCCCGGAAATGACTCCATTTTAGAATTGGATCTTATTCTCTTAATCAACTTGAGATTTAATAAGTTTTCCTCACTCTTTTGCTTTGCAGAGAAAACCCTCTTTAACAAATAATTACTTCCATATTATCATTCCCACAGCCATTCATCAATTTAGTTTTGAGGCTCTGATCCTTTTACTGCACATTTCCCTAGTTTTGTAGCAATTACAAGTACACGCTTACACCACCCGGAGCACATGCACAGGGTTTTGTGTCTAATGATGAGTCTAGGCATTTTGTATACTTCGGAGGTAGGGTCAATGCTAGAACACAATGACCAAACTAAGGTTTGCTATGTACCCTTCCCATAAAATTATAGTTTGGTATTTTAGAAATATTATGTATTACATTTATGATTGAACCTATTTTAACTTACAGCCGTGGTGGTGCAGTGGTTAAAACCTATGGTGAGCTACGGCTGCTCCCCAAAAGATCAGCAGTTCGAATCCACCAGCTACTCCTTGGAAACCTTATGGTGCAATTCTACTCTGTTCTATAGGGTCGCTATGAGCCACAACAGGTATGCTTTTTGGTTTATTTTAACTTCTCTAAGTCCATGGAATGTATAAAGACCTGTATTCTCGTATGTCCATAGCTTCCTTCTCCTTATTTGCCAGGAAATAAGAAAAGATAAATTATTTTTTGTAAATAGGCAGCTTCATATAGATTTTAGAGCTAGGAGATGATGATATATATGAAATAAATTGTATGTCCTCTAAACTTAGTGATAGTCCACCAACAATATTTCAAGAGTCATAAAAACCCACTGAGCTTATAAATTTATCATTGTCTACAGTTATAAAATGATTTCTGGAGGAAAAGCTGGTTGAATTTAGTCGAAGAGCGTACTATTTTGGAAGAAAACACCCCTGCCACCATGGTGTTTACTTTCTAGTGTAGGGGGTCAGTAAACTTTTTTTCTAAAGGGTCCAGACAGTAAATAATTTAGGCTTTGCAAGCCCCGTAGAATCTCTGTTGCATATTCCGGATTTGGCCTGTTTTCCAATTCCTGCTCTGGGGTAACTACCAGGTGAATATAGGAGGTAATGTAGAGTACTAATAAATATAATGCAAATACATAGGTGCTAGAGAGTGATATTAGGGTACTCTTTTTGATACCATGATCAGGAAGTCCTCTCTAAGACATGGCATTTAAACAGACTCTTGAATGAAGTGAAGGAGAAAATGATCCAGGAAGATGTACTACGGTAGGACAATGAAATGCTTAAGCAACAGTAAGGAGGCCACTGTGGCTGCAGTGTACTTGAACTATATTTAACTGGTTAGTTTAAATACAACCAGTTATTGCGATTCAAGTGGATTTCCCCAATCAAGCCATCTACTAAGACTACCCTAATGTTTTTATATTAACTGATATAGTTGCCTCTTGGTTGTAGTTTTACAATGCTCTGTCTTATTAGACCATCATTGTATTTTATTTATTTATTTTCTGTTTATTGTTGTAGTTTAAGTGAAAGCTTACATTTCAAGTTAGTCTCTCATACAAAAATTTATACATACATTGTTATGTGACCCTAATTGCTCTCCCCATACTGTAACAGCACTTTCCTCCTTCCGACCCCGGATTTCCCGTATGCATTCAGCCAGCTCCTAACCCTCTCTGCCTTCTCATCTCACCTCCGGACAGGAGCTGCCCATTTAGTCTCATGTATCTACTTGAGCTAAGAAGCACACTCTTCACGAGTATCATTTTATGTCCCATAGTCCAGTCCAATCTTTGTCTGTAGAGTTGGCCTCAGGAATGGTTTTAGTTCTGTGTTGACGTAGAGTCCAGGGGCCATGCTTTATGGGGTTCCTCCAGTCTCAGTCAGACTATTAAGTCTGGTCTTTTTACTAGAATTTGAGTTGTGCACCCCACCTTTCTCCTGCTCCATCAGGGACTCTCTGTTGTGTTCCCTGTCAGGGTGGTCATTGGTGGTAACCAGGCACCATCTAGTTCTTCTGGCCTCAGGCTGCTGAAGTCTCTGGTTTATGTGGCCCTTTCTGTCTCTTGGGCTACTACTTTCCTTGTGTCTTTGGTGTTCTTCATTCTCCTTTACTCCAGGTGGTTGGGACCAATTGATGCCTCTTAGATGGCCGCTTGCAAACTTTTAAGACCCCAGACACCACTCACCAAAGTAGGATGCAGAACATTTTCTTAATAAACTTTCTTATGCCAATTGACCTAGATGTCCCCTGAAAGTATGGTCCCCAGACCCCTACCCCTGCTACTCTGTCCCTCAAATTGTTTGATTGTATTCAGCAAACTTCTTAGCTTTGGTTTAGTCCAGTTGTGCTGACTTGCCCTGTAGCACGTGCTGTCCTACCCTTCACCTAAGAGAATTCTTGTCTACTATCTAGTTAGTAAATAACCCTCACCCTCCCTCCCCACCCTCTTAACCATCAAAGAATGTTTTCTTCTGTGTTTAAAGCTTTTCTTGAGTTCTTATAATAGTGGTCTTATACAATATTTGTCGTTCTGTGACTGACTAAATTCACTCAGCATAATGCCTTCCAGATTCCTGCATGTTATAAGATGTTTCACTGATTCATCGTTGTTCTTAATCGTTGTGTACTATTCCATTGTGTGAATATACCATAATTTGTTTATCCATTTGTCCGTTGATGGGCACCTGGGTTGTTTCCATCTTTTTGCTATTGTGAACAGTGCTGCAATGAACATGGGTGTGCATGTATCTATTCGTGTGACAGCTCTTATTTCTCTAGGATATATTCCAAGGACCAGGATAGCTGGATCGTATGGGTACTTCTATTTCTAGCTTTTTAAGGAAGTGCCAAATTGATTTCCATTCTAACCATTACATTCTAACCAACAGTGTGTAAGTGTTCCAGTCTCTCCACAACCTCTCAAGCATGTATTATTTTGTGTTTTTTGGATTAATGCTAGCCTTGTTGGGGTGAGATGGTATCTCATTGTAGTTTTGCTTCGCATTTCTCTAATGGCTAATGATCATGAGCATTTCTTCATGTGTCTGTTAGCTGCCTGAATGTCTTCTTTGGTGAAGTGCCTGTTCGTATCCTTTGCCCATTTTTTAACTGGGTTGTCTTTTTGTTGTTGAGGTTTTGCAGTATCTTGTAGATTTTAGGGATCAGATGCTGATCAGATTTGTTGTAACCAAAAATGTTTTCCCAGGCTGTAGGTTGTCTTTTGACTCTTTTGGTGAAGTCTTTTGATGAGCATAAGTGTTTGATTTTTAAGAGCTCCCAGTTATCTAGTCTCTCTTCTGGTGCTTGTGCGTTGTTTCTTATGGTTCATATTCTGTTTATGCCAAGAACATAATTTTAAATGTGTTCAAAGTGTTGGCTTATAAGGTATACAACCTTATAATGTATAAGGTATATAAGGTATTTTATACCTTATAAGGTATATACCTCATAAGGTATACAACCTTGGTTCCTCAGAAGAATTTAAAAAATGAAGACTCAGAGCTTCTTAAATATCCTTTGAGATTTCAGCTTATTCAGAATTTATGTGGAATTTGAAACACTAAAAGTGAGTATTTTTGACAATAATATTTTCCCCAACACTTACCCAAGGATGCTGGGGTTGTGCTGGAAGTTCCTAATGCAAGGATTGGAGCAAGGAAGGCAATTTTAGCTCTAGCCTAGTTCTGGTCTTTCTGGAGTTTGACATGCCCTACTTGGTCTTGGTCTTGATGAGTTCAACAGTAGATCACTCTTTCTGCTGCTCCAGACATTTCCATCCAGACCCTGGCCAATATTTAATGTAATTTTTTTATATAATAAAATTTATAAAAATTAGTGAAGAAATCTGAACAGCAGCCAAAAACTATTTTTGCCATTATTTGCCCAAATATTTTTTACTATTTCTCTTTTTTTAAACCAAAAATCTCCTTCAGTGATTCCAGTTGCTCGTGTATTAGGCTGCTTGAAGTTGTATCATAGCTCATGGATGCTCTGTTCAGTTTTTTCCCATCTTTTACTCTCTTTGTGTTTTAGTTTACATAGTTTCTATTACTATTACTGTCTTCAAAATCACTAACTTTTTCTCTGCAATGTATAATCTGCTGTTAATAATTCCATTCACTATATTTTGTTAATCTTGGACATAACTGTTATCATCTCCAAAAGTTTGATTTTGGTCTACTTTCATGCCTTTCTTTTAAATGTTCATGCTTTCCTCTACCTTTTTAAACATATAGGATATAGTTGTACAAACTATTTTATTTTAATACACTTGTCTGCTAATTCTGACATCTGTGTTAGTTCTGGGTGGGTTTTGGTTAGTTGATAATGGGTTATATTTTTGTGCTTCTTTGTGTGCCTGATAATCTTTTATTGAATGCTAGACATTGTGAATTTTACATTGTTGGGTTCTGGATACTTTTTTATTCCTATAGATATTCATAAGTTTTATTATGGGACCCAGTTAAATTACTAGGTATAGGTTTTTTTTTTTTTTTTTTTAAGCTTGTTTTTAAGCTTTCCAAGGCCCCACCAGAGCATATTTAAAAAAAATAATTTTGTTGTTGATAATATACACAGCCGAACATACACCGATTCAACAGTTTCTACATAAACAACTCAGTGACATTGATTACATTCTTTGAGTTGTATAGCTATTCTCACCCTCCTTTTCTGAGTTGTTCCTCCCCTATTAACATAAACTCACTGCCCCCTAAATTTTCTATCTAATCTTTTGAGTTACTGTTGCCAATTTCAGAGCAGTGTTTAATATAGTGCTAATTTTGTCCCACTTCTAAGTACTCTGTTTGCTTTCTCGTGATTTACAAGGCTTTTTCTACTCTGCCTTGTAGGAATATAAGCTGTTCTTGGCCTTGTGTGAGTTTGGGGGAATCTTTTCTCAGCTCATTGTGGTTGTTTCTTTCCTTGGTATTGCATAGTTATTTTTCTTATAGCACACTGATCAGGACTCAGCTAAAGACTTAAGGGAGATCTTCTGCAGATTTGGAACACTCTCTGTGCAGCTGTCCTCTGTCTGGTACTCTCACCTGCAAACTATAGCTGCCTTAGACTCTCCATACTCCCAGCTCTGTCTCCTCAACAAATTGAGACTAGCTAAGCTCTGTGTGGTTCTGATCTTCCCATCACTGCATTGTGGCCTGGAAGTTCACCCAAAGGACAATCTTAGGGCTCATCTTATTTGTTTTGCTTCGTTTGTGCTATGCTGGGTGATGCTTAATGTCTAGAAACCATTGTTTCATATATTTTGTTCCATTTTTTAGTGGTTTCAGGTGGGAGAGTAAATCCAGTCCTTATTGCTCTCTGTCACTCCATTTTGGCAAAAAGTTGAAGTTCTTTATTCTCATCATAAGTTTTTAAGAGATAGATCATCAAGTTAATATGAGAGAGACTGGAAGCAGCTCCTAACTCCAGGGAAAAAGAATTGAAAGGAATTAAGAGGCAGGTCAGGAATCTGTTGTCTAGAATGAGCTTATAATTGGGCTTTTGTCCCTAAAAGGGTGTGGGCAGATACAATAATAGATGGAGGAAGAGATGGAGAAGGATATTCTATCCCAAGAGCATAAGGGAACCTAGAATGCGTGTCATCCTGGTGCTTAGGGCCACCAATTATTTCCAGTAAGATTATAAATTTTAGCAGATCATGTGTCAAACGTGCAAATAAGGAATGAGCACCAGTTATACAATAAAGTGACTTCCCAAATTCAGAACAACAGAAACCACAAAATGTAGAAAATTATGCTCCATCAATCTTTCAAAATACTTAAAGGAAACAACTAGTTACACAGAGATGAATGAAGCTGTGGTTATGTTAGCTAGACTCAGTAACCAAGTGACTCATTTCCACATATCTGTCTTTAGTGAAAGTACATATTTCTACGTCATGAGTCTTTGAAAGAAATAAGCCAAAAAAAAAACCAAAAAGTCCTAAGCCCAGTTATTCTTTGAATTTTCTCTTGATTCATTTAATATCATCTTATGAATCCAAATCTGTGGTTGAAATGCCAGGATGATGCCAAAGTGCCCTGTCCTTGAATGACAGAGTGATGCTTTCGTATCTACTGGAAAGAGTTAGCCAACCCATCATCTCTTTACATCCTCTTTAATTCTTAGATCTTAAGTATTACTAGTCCAGGAAATAGGTGCTATAAATCATCTTTAGTGGCTGGCCACCTAGTTCATTGAAATAAGCTTCTTAAAGATGAACTTTAAAATAGTTTTAAATCGAGGGAAAGCAAATGCCTTGGCATTTCAGACCTGGGATGCTATTCAAGATGTACAATTTGACGTGGAAGAGAGAAATGCGACAGTTGTGTAAGAAAGGTGAACAACGAGCCAGAAGTTGTTCAATGATAGTTGTGTTAAGTGGGTCACTGGACCAGGAAGTGGTCATGAAAGGTCGTCAGATGAAGAAAGGAGTGTTTCTGGTTGGAGAATTAAAGAAAGAGACTATGGAGAGAAGACGACCTTCTCACTGGGCCTTGGAGGATAGTTAGGATTTTGAAGATTGGCACCAAAGGGCTGGGGAGAATTAGAGACTGAGAAAATGTTGTGCACCTAGCAGGGAATGGTGTCAGGAATCAGAGGAAAACTTGTAATGAGTACAATGTTCGTTTGTTCAATGTTGCCACAATTTTAGCTGACTCTATGTAAATTCTGAAATGCGCATATTCCTTTTCATCAGTCTAGGGCTTTAAAAAGGAAACTAGTTGCCCATATGCAGAGATGGGCTAAAATGTGTGTACATTTGCTTGCTGGTGTTTTCCAACACAAGCTAGCCACAGCTGACACCGTGCTTAACACAGACCAGGAAATCACTAAGTATCTGCTTTTTAAAGAAACTCCAAGGTATCCAACCTTCACTGAAATACGGGGTAGAGTGTGGAACGTTGGGGTGAGGATTCCGTTTATGTATGACTGGCTTTGGTTTTGATCTAATAAGCTTCTCCCTGAACTTCTCTCTGTCCGCGTGCCCTCCATGGCCTCCTGTCTCCTCTGGCCGTGGCTCTGGGGTCCCGGGGGCGTGTGGGTGGGAAGACGCCCTGAGCTCGATGGGGCTTGGCTGTCGTGGGCATCAGTTCGGGAAGGTAGGCATGCCCACAGGAGGCCAGGAGGCCCATGCCAGCCTCCAAGCACAGCTGCGGCCGCTGGCCTGGGCGGCTTGGCCACCCCCGCAGGCTCACTCTTGTTGGCCCCCAGAGGTAGAGCCCGGGTGGGCGACCTGGTGCAAGCCCTGCAGGGTGTTTATTTTCCCCAGGCTCCTCCCCAGGATCGTCTCTTGGCCCCCCCGTCAGGACCGGCTCTGGTCAGAGTGGCGGGAGGACTGTCGGGCACACCGGGGCGACTAAGGGCCTGTGTGCACCGCTAGCGGGAAGGACGCCAGGTACATCGAGTGCTCACCTGCTTGGCCTCCGCCCGAATCGTTTCCTGATGCATGATTGCCGCTGCGCCACAGAATCTTTGGGCTGGTGGGGACGGTGGGCAGAGGGGGCTGGCACCCCCAGCCCTGCTCCTGCACACAGTGGCGCTCAGCCTGAACATAGAATTTGCATATTGCCTTATGCTGGGTATTTGCTTGGGAGTCTGATTATAAATACATCAAAGAACTATGGCATGAGCTGTGTTAACACCTCATTAACACTCTCTACACAAGAATCCCAGGTATTAGAAGTATCATGTTATGTCGCTGAGCCCTACACTTAGGTACAACCTATCCGTCATCCTGAGTTAAATGAGTCTTTGTTTTCTTTGGAATTGTATGTTTGGGAAAGAAAAGAGGGAAAGGAGGGGGCAGGATAATAAGTGGTGTAAAAAAGGTAGTCCAATTTGTTTCTTATTTACCTATTCTGTATCTAAATGAAAACATTGTTTTTAAATGTGCAGTATTAATTTCTTAGGCATTTTTTTTTCTCCTAAAGAGGAACAAAACGTTAAATGTCTTGGTGGCTGATGGCTAAATTTAAGGAATTTGCAGGTATAAGAGCAATCGTTTTTTAAGACATTACCAATTCTTTTCACTTTTCTGCTTCTTGGAATGCTGATGAGCCATAATGGATAACTAATGGTTAGAGATGGAGATGTACATAATAAATGAATCTGTTTATAAACTATGTCGAGCTTTAGACCATCCTACCAACCTTCTTAGAAGCCCATACCAACTATTTATTGGTGTTTATAGCTCTCAAATAGTGTCCCCTAATTACAAGTAGTTAAACATAAATGAAAGTGGAAGCTTACAATTGATGCACTGGGCAATTCTAATAAAACTTCAAATTGGCAAGAAGACCCAGTTCTACTTCCACCCATGTTAAATTTTTTCTGTTTTGTAATCAACAAAATTTTGTTCATATAGATAGCAGCGGGCCTCGATGCTATAATGTGTGTGTACGTATGTGTGTGTGTGAATTACTGACCTTCACAGATGAGATCTTTTTCAGAAAGCTTATGCGCTGAGATACCTATGAAAACACAGAACTACAAAACGAGATTTTTTTCCCCTTATTGATTGATCAGTTGGTCAAAGGGGCGTGACAATAAGAGGAACGCACAATCTCGCGTGTTCTGATCTTTCTGAGGTTGCAGTGGAGAGGTTATACATTTCATTTGAGCTGACAGGTATTTGAAATGGTATAGATAGGTTTCCTGAGCCCAGCGATTATTTACTGTTTGACTGTAATGTCTGTCTCTTTCTGCTTCTTCGATATCGTTTGCACTTTGCCTTTGTGAAAAGGGCCTTGATTGAGCCGTACAAGAGGAGATATTTCTATCTTTCTGCAGGATCAATGAAGATGTGTTTACAGGTCCCCAGCACAGTGTACACACCGCAATAATGGATTTTAGTCCCTGTTGACTGAAAGCTCTTTTTCTTTGTTACTTGTCAATCTTGGATCTATTACTTGACTGCAATGTAAAAGGCTATTTGGCCAAGCACTGAAACAACTGTATCAGCCGAGCTGAAGTGGTTACCTGAGCTAAATATACGCAGCCCTTAACAAGACAAGTCACTTAAAATTTGAAAGCAGGTAAGACTTTATTTGCCTCTCCATTTAGGGACCCATTCATGGTTGTATTCGCTTAAGTTTTCTTTTTTTTTTCCTCTTAAAGACGTTGTAATTAACGTCTAGTTGTGATAGAAAGAGGCTTCAGCCTCACTTTGCTTGGAGCACCATATACACACACATATAATAATAGCCCTGGTATTGTTTCTTGAAGGAAAGACCTGAGTTCCCAGAAGGAAAGAAAAGTCCCACACGCTCACCCTCGTGCCTTCTTCCCTGTAGTCAAGGGAAATAATGGTCTCTCCACCCCCTGACCCTCATGTATGTACAACTGCTTAGCAAATGATGCTATGGATTGGAGATGAAAGACTTCCTTCTGGTCATTTCAGTGACAGCTCCATTACATTAACTTAGATGTCCTTCTCGTAGTCATTGAACATCTGGAGCGGTTAACCCTTTCATGGATGAATTATTATTATTACTACGTTTGGAATTCTTTGGTGATGCCTTGTTTTTCCACTAATGGAACGGATGCTGAATCATTGTGCGTTGGTGATGTTTTATTATTTGAGAAAATGAGGTACCACTTGCAAGTAGGGCATGTCAGGCCCATGTTCCATAAAGTGTATCACACACACGGGACATATCGGTCCCACGGCACATCACACTTCCTGGTTACTCTTGAGCCGTAAAATATCTTACTCAACTTTCCAAAAATACACAGAAATACAGATGAAATACCAAATACCCATTGTACTGACTACACATAATTGTTATCAGTTTGATTTAGAGTGGGGCATATCAGTAGCATGTTCATATACATGTACATATTAGCCCCATGGCCCGGGAAGGGCATCACAAACTGTTTTCACCCCCAAAATAACTCACTTACTTGAATATTTTTGAATGCCGGTAACTGTAGCTTCCTAATAACACAAAGGAAATAGTAAGCAAAGGAAATTGCAAACCTTACCTCCCTGTACAGAAGCCAAAAGATACAAATGTTTCACACGCTCACTCCTCCAGGAAGCATCCCCTCATACAAATGGCTCTCAGCACTCAAATGTGGCGCAGACCAACTTCCTTGTTTTTTAGGCAGTTGCGCCAGTATCCACCATGATTCCAGAACATACTAAAGTGGCTCAAATGCCTGCCAATAAACCTCCAGGGGTGGAAAATGTAACATGGGCATATACATCCCATGGTCCATGAAACGGTTAAAGATTGTGGCCCACTGTAAGCATCTTAAAGATGGTCTAGGATAACTGGGTTAGCACTGACTCCATGCTCTTGGACACAGATTATAATTATTCTTACACTAAAACAGTGGTCGAATTGGCACCTTTGGTAAAGACGCACTGGGTATGGGGAAGCTTTTTTCAGGTAAACCATTTCTCCCTATCAATTTTTTTTTTTTTTTTTTTTTTTTTTTGCAAACAGCACCTAGCACCACTCATCTGGCAAACTATGGCCAATGGATTTAATAGGAAATTCTTTGGAAACAGATATTACATTTAAGCCTACAGCACAAGTATGGCTATAAGAGGAACTGGGAATAAATTTGACTACTCTATGCGTATCTCACTATAATAGATTCTTGAAAAAGATATATGCAAATTAATTTTTGTAAATATCATTGTGCTTTAAAAGAGACAGAATACTCATCTTAAAGAAAATTTATATTCAATCTAGTTTTAATGTAAAGATCTCTTTTTACAGTAGATATAGTCATCCCTTAACTGTTCTGCGAGTCTGTACTCTGTATAGCTGATGAAGCACAAATGAGTATATACTCTTTTGAAAAACTCTGCCCCAATTTTTACACTTCAGTTTAACAAGTTTTTTTCTTTCCTGTGGGGAAAAAAGGTCTTTGGTAAATATTTCTTTGAAATCGAAAAGAATGTACCATAGAAATCTCAGTTTCACGATGAAACACAAGTTATCCAACCTTGTAGTAAGATACCAACAAAAAACCCAAACCCATTGCCATCGAGTCGATTCCAACTCATAGCAACTCTATAGGAGAGTAGAATTGCCGCATAGGGTTTCCAAGGAGCAGCTGATGGGTTGGGACTGGCGACCTTTTGGTTAGCAGCCTGAGCTCTTAACTACAGGTCAAATATGTAGTTAAAGTATTTGAGTAAATTACTGAACAGTGCATCTGTAATGCATAATGAGGGAGGTTTCCGGTGTGTAGGATGTACCTGTTTCATTTCTACATCAGTGTTTTGCAGAATACTAAACCCCGTCATTGTTCAAGAACGGACGGGAGAGACCTCAGGTTATCATTCTGACCCAGTGTGGGAACTTTCAGTTATGCCCTTAAACTGCCCGTAGCAAATGGGCATCTTCAAGTGTGTTTTTGTAGGTTGATTGTTCTGGGCAGGAAATGAGAATGCCAATTAACATTAAAATCACTGTTTGTCCTAGAAAGGACTACCTTAGAAACTGACATGCTACCAGGCCAAGCTAAATGAAAGCAGATTTTTTTCCTAAGCATTTCAGTGATGTTAAATCAACAATCGCAAAGAAAAAAATTGCAAAAAGAGGTTGCAGCAGAACAACTACAGGGAACTGCCAGAAATTCAAGCCAGATTCAGAAGAGGACATGGAATGAGGGATAAAATCATGGCTGACGTGAGATCGATCTTGACTGAAAGCAGAGAATACCAGAAAGATGTTTACCTGTGTTTTACTGACTACGCAAAGGCATTCAGCTGTATGGATCATAACAAATTATGGACAACATTGCAAAGAATGGGGATTCTAGAACAGTTCATTGTGCTCATGCGGAACCTGTACATAGCCCAACAGGCATTCATTCAAACAGAACAGGGGTTACTGTGTGGTTTAAAATAAAGAAAGGTGTACATCAGGGTTGTATCCTTTCAACATACTTATTCAATCTGTATGCTGAGCAAATAATCTAAGAATCTGTATTACATGAAGAAGAAAGGCATCAGGATTGGAGGAAGACTCATTAACAGCTTGTGATATGCAGATGACACAACCTTGCTTGCTGAAAGCGAAGAGGACTTGAAACACATCTGATGCAGATCAAAGACCACAGCCTTCACTAAGAATTACACCTCAACATAAAGGAAACAAAAATCCTCACAACTGGACCAATAAGCAACATCGTGATAAACAGAGAGAAGACTGAAGTTGTCAAAGATTCATTTTACTTAGATCCACAATGAATGCCCATGGAAGCAGCAGTCAAGAAATCAAACGACGTATTGCATCAGGCAAATCTGCTGCAAAAGACCTCTTTAAAGTGTTAAAAATCAAAGATGTCACTTTGAGGACTAAGGTGAGGCTGACCAAAGCCATGATATTTTCTGTTGTCTTATATGCATGTGAACACTGGACAATGAATAAGGAAGACAGCAGAAGAATTGATCCTTTGAATTATGGCGTTGATGAAGAATATTGACTATACCTTGGACTTCCAGAAGAATGAGCATTTGTCTGGAAGAAGTACAGCCAGAATGCTCCTTAGAAGCGAGGACAGTGGGACTTCATCTCAAAAACTTTGGGCATGTTGTTAGGAGGGACTAGTACCTGGAAAAGGACATTATGCTTGGTAAAGTCGAGGGTCAGCGAAAAAGAGGAAGACCCTCAATGAGATGAATTGACACAGTGGCTGCAACAATGGGCTCAAATACAGCAATGATCATGAGGATGGCACAGGACTAGACAGTGTTTTGTTCTGGGTCACTATGAGTTGGAACCGACTCAATGGTATCTAACAATAACAACAAATCAACAATGGTGAGATGGTGGATCCATTGTTCATTGTTAAAGGCAAGGAAACAGTGCAGGCCAAGGAAGTGATTGGCATGATGATAATAAGTGGCCTTATGTGGCCTTGTTATGCGTTAACATTTTGATATTTTTGGTTGACTGAAAATGTCTGTATTATCACAAAAATGAACTACATGTCATCTGTGTTATATAGTTTCAATATGAAATTATATTAAATGGAGTAGTGTTTGTTTTGTTTTTTGTTATAAACTTGTCGATTAACTGCAAGGGGGAGTGATTGAGAAAAGAGACATTATAAAGATTAAAATGTGATTATCTCATGTGGCTTTACTCAATACTTTCTGATGTAATGACAAGATTACAATATTATCCACCCCCTTGCTAAACTAATTGTAATGTCAGTACTGATTGGCTGTTGGAGGAAGACCTGTATGGAACTGGCTTTCTTTCTAAAATTAATGGGAGATTTTTTAGAACATTTTGGGCACATCTTAAAGTAATAAAAAATCAACAGGTCACTATTTTATCATTTCCCCTTTGGGTTAGTAATCACTGAGTGACATTAGACAATTTGGGTATGCCAAAAAAATGAATAATTCTTGGTGTCATAGAATATTATAGCTGCAAGGGACCTTAGAGAGTACCCGGCTCAACACCCTACACAACTAGTTAATGACACAGTACAAAGGAGGCATACTTTACTTTCATTTCTGATTAACTAATTGTATGTTTCTTTCACAAACAATTGGCATCTAAGCTATAACAGCCATTAGTTGTCCTGAACAAAATAAACACATAACATCGATTTACGTATTTCTGTTTCTTAGTGTTATTTTTTTTCATTAAAATAGAAACCAAATGACTATTACTAGGTGTAGTGGGGAAGAGTTTAAAAATAAATTAACAAGATACGAGTTTTGTGACTTTCTTTTTTTAATGTTAAAAAGTATATGTGTATACTTTTTAATGAAAAAACAGAAACTCTTTCAGCATATGCTTACAGGTGGTGTTTGGGTTGTTTTATCTATATATATGTCATGGGATCTGTCCTCAAATGATAATAATGAAGCCACTGTATGTGTACCTTTCATTTTTATTTATTCATTCTGTCAACAAATATTCACTGAGTGCCTATGTGTCTCTCCTGTTCTAGGTTGTGGGCATAGCAGTGAACAAAAGGCAAAGTCTCTGTTCTCAAAGGGCTTATGTTTTAGCAGGGGGTGGTGGGGGCAGATAAACATATAAATCAAGAAATATGTCAACAACATAATGTAAAGAGTGATAAATATGAAACATTACAGAGTAGGGTGATTAAGATTCATGGTCAGACAACACTTTACGTAAGGTGTTCAAGGAAGCGCTTTCTGTAGAGATGGCATTTGAATAGTGACTTCCATGAAAGGAGGAAGTGAGACTTGAATTCTGAAGCGATAGGTAGGAAGGAAGAACAAAGCCTTGAGATAAGAACAAGCTTGGGGTGTGAGGAACAGAATAAATGAGGGGAAAAGTGATAGGAGACGGGGTTAGACGTAGTGTGGTGTCTGGATTTTATTTTAGGTATGAAAAACCACGGGAGCAGTGGTGGTTCAAAAGCAGAAATCTTCCTTTCCACACAGGAGACCTGAGTTTGATTCCGGGCCAATGCACCTTAAGCACGCCCATTACTCATCTGTCCGTGGAGGCTTGTACGTTGCTATGATGCTGAACAGGTTTCTGCTGAGCTGCGAGACTAAGAAAGACTAGGAAGAAAGGCCTGGAGATCCACTTCAGAAAATCGGCCAATGAAAACTATATGGAGTCAGGGGCCAACTCGACGGCAAATAACAACAGTGTGGGAAACCATAAGATTGGAGAAGAGGAGGGTGAAATAATCCGATATATTACTTTAATATTTTTAAAAGATTATTCTAGCTGGTGTGTGGAACATGATCCAGGAGAGAGAGAAATTGATGATGCAGGAGAGAGTGATGAATTGCAGGATCAGAGTCCTGGAGTAGGTGAGAGGGGATGGGATCTAATACTGAAGTGGAGGGGATGGCAGTAGGTAGAACAGCTAACCCATTATACCAGGAGGGTAAGTAGAGTATATGGGCAGATTCAGGCAAATAAACACATGGGATGTTGGGAGCATGTGGCCATTGTCTTCTCATTACTTCTGTTTTCTATTAATCAGCTGAGAATGAAGACAAAGAGTATTGAAGGTTTAAAGAGAGAGGAAAAGATGAGAAACTGTCATTCAAGAGTGGAAGAGTGAATCATCTGGGTACCTATACGTATCCATACGTGTATTTACATATATCTGTAAAATGCAATGTTAGATAATATTTCTAATGTAAAGTCTAAATTGTAACATCGAAGTGCCAATATAAAGCGTCCCTGGGTGGTGCATGCAGCTAAGGTTGACAGTTCCAACCCATCCAGAGGTGCCTTGGAAAACAGACCTGGTGAGCTGCTTCCGACACGACACAGCCTTGAAAACCCCATGGAGTAGTTCTATTCTGCACACGTGCGGTTGCCATGAGTTGGAATCAACTCAGTGGCAACCAACAAGAGCCCATATACTGTTTTCAGAGCCTGATGAGCTGCGTTTATACACATTTTATACCATTTCAGCCGTTTTTCTCATTGTTGATCAAGTCATTGAAAGAATCTTAAAGTACTAAAACATCAAACAAAATGAAAGTTACAAAAAAGAAAAAGTAATGTTTCAGAAATCAAAGTACTTAAGGAGTGGACAAAGTCTTTGATTCCAGACGCATGCTGAGAAGCTAATTGCTGTGTTTGGCTTCACACGATGTGTCATGTCTCACATCAAGTGAGCTGGCTAGGCTGAAGAAAGAAAGATAACAGAGACACTGAGATCTTCGTATCAGAATGTACAACATTCACTCTGTTTTTAATGGCTGTTTGTATATTTTCCATCACTCCGAACAAACAAAAAATTCCTTAGAAGAGCCTTAGTAATACTTGGCACATTTTACAGCCAGAATTCAAGGCTTCTCTAATAATAAGCCTAATATCTCCATGTTGGTTATACACACATGTTGGTTATTCTGTGTTTTAGAAAGTACTGTCAGCACAAGGAAATCAATGAGTTATGTTATAATGAGGCATTCTTAGGTGGGCTAATAATATAGGGTCTTGGTGAAGATTACATGACATATATATATATGGAGAGAGAAATTCCAGATATATACATCTATCTCTGTGTGTGTGTATTCCAGAAAAGAAAGAGATTTCATAAAAAATAATAACAGAAGCAGAGAGTCCCTGACGGAGCAGTAGAAAAGTGGGGTGCATAACTCAAATTCTAGTAAAAAGACCATACTTAATGATCTGACTGAGACTGGAGGAACCGCAGAACACATGGGCCCCAGACTCTCTGTTAACCCAGAGCGAAAACCATTCCCGAAGCCAACTCTTCAGACAAAGATCAGACTGGACGATAAGACATAAAATGATACTCACCAAGAGCGTTCTTCTTAGCTCAAGTAGATACATGAGACTAAATGGGCAGCTCCTGTCGGGAGGCGAGATGAGAAGGCAGAAGGGGACAGGAGCTGGTTGAATGGACACAGGAAATCCTAGGTGGAAAGGAGGAGTGTGCTGTCACAGTATAGGGAGATCAGCTAGGGTCACATAACAATGTGTGTATAAATTTTTGTATGAGAAGCTAACGTGAACTGTAAACTTTCACTTAAAGCACAATAAAAAAAAATAACAGAGTAGAAGTAGCAATAGATTTCATACTGAGGAACAAAGAGGAGAGAGAATAAGGGACTAACGTCTTCAGAGTACTATGGAAAAGTAACCATCAGATTGGAAATCTATATCCAATTTAATAAAGAACGAAGGCAAATACATGTTTTTTAATATAAAAACCAAAAAAAAAAAACAAAAAAAAAAACCCAAACAAACCTGTTGCTATCTAGTCAGTTCCAACTCATAAAGACCCTATAGGACAGAGTAGAACTGCCCCATACAGACCCCAGTAAATATTTTTTTAACAAAATAACTCAAGAGCTGGGAAGGAAAAATTTTTCAAGGATATGTTTTAGAAATAAGGAAGGAGTGGACTGCAAGAAATAATTGTGAGAACAGAAATAAATAACATGTGGAAAAATAAAGATAATAGTATTAATATTGGTGATTATTCAGGTAAAAAACAGTTGCAACTAAGTAATGGCAATAATTACGTGATGGATGCAGCGATGCTCCAAATCAAATTCAGGGCTGTAGAGTTTTTAATTCAAGCCTGCGTCTATCTCCCACACCTAAAATCCCTATTCTCAGCAGGGCTAATGTAACTAATAATTCGCTAACTCCACAAAACACAAGTAACAACAACAGAATAAAAATTCCAGTGCCACTACCAGCAATATGATAGCCAAGTACGTACTGTGTTTTTGTTTGCGTATCTTTGTATCCTCTAGTAATAATTACTGTTATCGAGTCACTTAGCATAGTCGTTCTTTACATACTTATTTCACCAACTAGAGATACATTTACGTTCATTTGTTTCTATTTGGGGTTTTTAGAAATTGCTTTAAAATAATTTAGTTAGGTTTTATAATTATATAAAATATTAAAGGCTCCAAAGTCAAATCTACAAAACAATGGATGTTCAGAGAAGTCTAACCTCGATCCCTGTCCCTTTCCCCAATTCCATCCCTCTTCTGTGAGTAACCTTTAGTTTTATTCCATAGCTTATCCTACTGTTTTTGTTTTAAATATAAAAAATATGTAAATAAATCTGTATTTCTCCCTTTTTTAGATAAATAGTCCCAGCACCATTTATTTAAAAAAAATTCTTTTTTTTTTTTTACAGATTGGCAGCACCAGATATCAAATGATATCCATATATCAGGTACACTGTATGTAAAGGTCTGTTTCTGTGCACAGTATTCTGTTCCATTGATCTATCCAACACCAATATCTCATTGTCCTAATTAATATAACTTTATAATAAGACTTGATATGTGGTAGGGGATATCCTCCTGCCTTGTTCTTTTTTCCTGTTTTTATGCTTTGGTTTTATGAGAATTGACATCTTTATGATAATTGTCTTCCAATCCATGAATATGGTATATCTGTTCATATATTTAGAGACACTTTAGTATCTATCATTAAAATTTTATAATTTTCTCCATAATAGGGATCTTATGCATCTTTTGTTAAATTTATTTCTATGCATTTCATGTTTTTTGTAGTACTCTAAATAGTAGCATTCTTAAAATTTTTATTTTCTGTTTGTGGCTGGCATATAGAAATGACAGATTTTTTAAATACTAATTTCATATCTAGCAAATTTGCCAAAACTTTCCTTATATGTTTGTCATAAATTCTTTTATATTGTTGTGGTATGTGAGCATACCATTTTTTGATAATGCTAATTACATTTATTTCTTTTTCAATCCTCATGCCTTTTTTATTTTCCTTGCCAATATGCGTTGACTAAAGCCTCCCATTTTTATCTTAGATTGCATCTTTGTCTTGCTCTGATTCTCAAAGAAATAGATTTCAATATTTCAGTGTTTTGAATATTTACTTTTTCTTCTACATGCCAATGAAATTCTCTTCTATTTGTAAATTGCTAAGAGTTTTTGTTTTCTTTTATCAGTAATGGATGTTGAATTCTGTGATTTCTTTGCCTATATTCAAAATAACATGCCTTTTAATAAATCCATTTAGTTAATTTTAATGAATGAGTGAATGAATTGATTGGTTTTCTAATCTTAAACCCAACTTGCTTAAAATTGGAATTATCTTATCCTGTAATAATTCAGTTTGGTCATTATAACCTATCTTACATTGCTGAATTTGTTTTGCCAATAATTAGGATTTTTTTAATATCTTTGCTCCTAACAGCCTGTAATGTCCTTTTGTAGTTCTGTTAACATAGCTTTGATATCAAGATTATGCTACTTTCATGAACATGTTAGTGGATATTCCTTGTGTGTGTATGTGTGTGTGTCTTCTGTTCTGTGGAACAGTTTGTATAAATTTTGATTTGTTTCTAGAATGTTGAGACCTAACATTTTCTCTGTGTGAAAATTTTATGGTTACTGAGAAAAAAAAAAGTCATAGTTTTAGTAAAAAGGCAAAAGACTTTTCTTTTGCAACCCACAGTGTTCCCTGCAAATAGAGATAATTATTTTTACCTCTCAGGGGTGTCCTGAAGTTTAAACAAGGTAACAATGCGAAAGTTCCCAGCACATTTCCTAGCAGGCCCTACATCAGTACCCAAGTTATGTAACTATGTGTCCGTTTTTCTTTCTGCCTAGTAGCTTTCTAAGCTTGTGTAGCAGCTGTCTTGGTCATTGTATATCCCAGATTCTTCTGGAATTTCAGGAGGGCAGGAAATCTTGCCAGCAGTTGTACCCACTCCCTGCCCTATTCGCATACGTCACTGGTAGCATCTCTCTCTGGTCCCTGTGATCTCAAGACCGTAGGACACAAAGTGCGTCCCCTCCTGCTAAAGAATCAGAGCCTCTCACCTAGCCCAGGAGCGCCTGTTTCTCACTGTGACATCAAGCGGCTCTGTGTGGAGGTGTTAGAGTACCTTCCACAGGTCAACATCAAAGGATACTAATGTTCCAAGTTTCCTTTAATACGACCTATTAGTTCTAGTGGAATCAAAGCAGGGCGGGCTTTTGAACCTGGGTTCTATTTTTGGCTCTGACAATATCTGGGGTCCAGCGTTTAACCTCCCTTGCCTCTGTTTTCCTGTGTGAGTAACATGGGAGTTGGAGTAGGTGTCTAAAATCCTTCCAGGTTTGAGGTGATACGATTTCTCTGACTGAATCTAAGTTGTGAGAGCCACCACTTTGGCAGTTTTGACTGACTTAAGGTTTCTTTTTATTTTGCCCACCTTTAGTGACCTTTTTTGAGCTCTTTTGCTGTTGTGACCACTGAGTTTCCCCTCAAGGATTGTTGTATTGCAGGAGTTGATTCCATGACCGCTACATAGATGGTCAGTACAGAGCAATGTTGGCAAAAGCAGAATGTGGTTTGTTATCGTGAATAAAAAGTCCCACTTTCCCTCCCCCTGCCGTAGCCTCCATTCTGTTTTTCTAATCGGCTCAGCAAAAATGTTAAATATCACACCTATCTTTTGCTTTGGAAATTCCAAATGAAAGATAGGCTATTATCATAGCATTGGGGACAGATGGGAGGGGCTTGCGCCTGGAAGAAGAGGTGGAACTTTGAACAGGGATGGTGAGAAACACCAGCCAGAAGTGGAAACTCGGAGTGTTTACATGCAGAGCTCTTTTCTGCTGTCCCCCCTGACAGGTCCATGTCACCCAGTGGTACCACGGCTGTTAGTCCTTGTCGGGTTCTCTCCATTGTACCCTGCACAGTGGAAAATCAGAAACAGAAATGGCCATGCCAGCTCCTCCTCGGAGCTTCAGAAAGAGAAGTGTTTCCCTGTTTTCAGTCCAACAGCCCTGAGTGGCTGCAGTAGGGGAGCGTGCAGGAGCATGTGTGTGTGTGGCGTGTGTGCGTGCAGGTGTGGGTAACACGCGGTGCTCGCCACGGGGGCGAGGATGCTGGACGTGAGGGGATGGTTTCCGGCCAGTCCTTGCTTTAAGGGACCTCAGGAAAGCGGCTTCCCCACGGAGGGCCTTCGTGTCTTGCCCCTTTAAAATGAGAAGATTGAGCTCGGTGATCGCCAGGCTCTGGGTGAAAGGTTTTTTGATGTCATGATTTTTAACTAGAAGTTAAATCATGTGAGATACCGTCTCAGTTCAGTTAACACTTGTCTTTGGGTAAATCAGGGAGCCCTGGTGGCACAGCGGTTAAGCGCTTGACTGCTAACCGAAGGGCAAAAGGTCAGTGGTTCAAACCCACCAGCAGTTCCGCGGGAGAAAGACGCGGCAAACCTATGGGGCAGTTCTACTCTGTCCTGGCTGTATGGTCGCTATGAGTTGGCATTCGGCTTGATGGCAGTGGGTTTGATTTTGGGGAAATCACAATCTCAGTTATTAATAAAATTAGTGAAAATAAATGACATTGTAAAATAAATATGACTATTCCACTCAGCCCACTGGTTTTGAGAATAAAATAAGATGAGGTATTAAAAGTCTTTTTTAACTCATTTTTCTATCTGTACTTACAGGCACAGAGTGACATTTAAAGGCAGTCAGCTGAAGCGCTGACTCCTGCTCTTAGTATCTCTGTGAATAGGGGGAAACTACTTAACTTTTCGGAGCTTTGTTTTCCTCATTCCGTAAAGTGTACAATGAGATACATGTCCAGGTTTATTGTAAGAATTAGACAAGATAACATTAATTGCTTAGGAAAAGAGCTTTGTAAACAGAAATGCACAGAATAAGTGGTAGTTGTTATTATTTCTCAAATAACCAAAACATATATTTTTAGTAAAGAATTTGGGTACTGGGTTTATGTGACTCCAGAGTGACTTAGTGGCTAGCAGGAACCAAATCTCTACGGCGACGTCGACTTGCACTAAACTCAGCTCTCCAGGCCCCAAGGTGTGCGGCCGCAAAGTGCTATCTGCTCATCTTGTCAAGTCTTACCAACCTGCTATAAGCATTCCTGCACCTCCTTAATATCCGCTGACCCTACTCCTGTCGTCTTTGGTGGTTAATAATCCACCATCTTTTTAAAAAAAAAAGAAAAAAATTCTCCTAGAGTTTTATTTGAAGATGTTTTGTCGGTTAAAATACGAGGGCCTAATTTTTGCCTTCATATTTAAGTAAAGCAAATTACAGAAGGCAGAAAATACACAGGGGAGCTTTAAATAATTTCAGACCATAGGAAGTAGTGGATATTTCAGCTTCTTTATGTGTGTCTCTTGTGGGTGGGTGAGGGTGGTGGTGGGTGGTGGTGATGGTAGTATGTTCATTAGCTAAGACTTCGCAAATCTGGTTGAGACTAGATGTTTGTGGTTTGGCTTTGGAAGAGAATAATAAAGGGGAGGGTACCAGATTGTCACCGAAGCTGAGTGAACTATTCCCTCTGGCAAGCAGCCCCTCGAGAAGAAACTTTGTGAGCCCTGCAGAGATTGGGTATCATCAGCCTCTCATTACATGTATAACAGTGGATGCTTCTGCTTTTCTTTTCTTAGCTACAAAATGACTTGTTATGGCATTTGAAATTATTACCCCATTGCAAATTTGAGCCCAGGAAAAAATATTTAGAAAATGCTGTAAAAATTACCCACAGTCATAAGATTTTTGTGGTTAATAATTGTGGACAAAGCTGAGACCAGAAATTAAAATTGGATGCTGACTCCGCATTTCTTAAGCCCATATAGTTCATAAAATGTAGGTGTTTACGAGTCCTTCAGATTGTCTTATTAATTTAAAGACTCTGGAAAAAATTGCAATTGGAAGGCAGCATATTCTTTTTTTTAAAACCTAGAAGATATGTTCACTTATTATTTTTATTTACTTATTATTTATTAGCTTTTTGCATTTGTGTATGTATGTATTTATTCGTTCCTGAATCATGAACAATGCATTGGAATGGAGAGTTGGAAATCCTGTGGACACGAGAGTGTCACACGTACACTGTACCCGCATGAACAGAACTCGAGAGAGATAGAATTGGAGAATTAGACAGAGATATAATAAACCACACTAGATTATAAATTTAGAGGAATTCAAGGCAGAGAGTTAATAACGTATGTTGTGTATCAATAGGAAAGAGAGAAAATGGAAGGCGATCCGTGTTGTAAGAGAACAACGAAGGATGTGCGCGTGTGTGTTTTAACGTATGTAAGGGTTAGTAAGAGCAGTCTGATTAGAACAGAGGATTTCAGATGAAGAGAAGGAGCTGTGGAGTCACATTTTCAGTGACTTGGACTGTCAGCAAAAGGGAGTCTAAGTTGGAGTAATTAGAGCTTAGCAAATAGGGGACAAAATGCTGAACGTGGCATTTTAACGAAAACTTGCAGGATGATGCGCAGCAGGATTTTCTTTTGGGTTCAACTTTTTCTTTCTTTCTAATTCAGTTTTTAATTTCGTCAAAATTATACATGGATATAGTGTAAAGTGGAAAATATTCTACGAAGATTGTTATGAAAAGCAGCCGTCCTCTAGCTCTCTGTTTTCTATTTTTTGTTTCCTGGGAGAAAACACTGAGTGCTATCAGCTGATTTTTTTTGCCTACAGCCCTCTAGATAACATGCTTGTATTGTATGTCCTGAGTTTTTAGATACCCCCTTTCCTGTCTTCCCATTCTTCCAGTGCAATTTTGTGAAACTTTTTTTCTTTCTTCCTTTCTGGAAACTTTTCTCTTTGCCCCTGCTGTTTTGAACATTTACAGGGGTGTTCCTCGGTGTGGATCTATTTTCATATACTACACTCGCCACTGGATAGATCATTTATGCTGAGATCTCACCTACTTCAGTTCTGGAAAAAAGTGCTGCAGTTAGTATCTGATGACTCTTTTGTTTTCTGTCTCCTTTTTTTAATTTTTTTTTAATTTAGGTATTGTTGTTTCGATTACTCCTGGAATGTTCCTCTACTTGCCTTATTTTTCACACTATTTTGCATTTTTTGTTTGTCTCCTTTTACTTGCTGGGAAATTTCTGCAGCTTTATTTTCCTGCCCTTACAATGATTTTTCCCCTCATTTTTGCTCCCTTCTTATAGTTTCCAAAGCCCTTTACTTCTTCTCTGATTTTCCTTTCAGACAGCATCCTTTCCTTGTTTTGTAGATGTCTTGTCTGTTCTTACCTATCTAGAGACGGTAATGATAGTTTTGAAGGTCCCTAGTTCTTCTCTCCATAGTTTCTGTTACACGTGGCCTTTTACAGTTTGTTTCGGCCTCTTGCTTTCCCATGAGGTGCTTTCCTCAAATGTCTTAGCAGTCAGCTCAGATTTAAGACGGAGGGACACAAAATTTCAGAGGGAAGTCTGTGGTCTTTGCCTCTGTGGTCTTCACTCTAGGATCGACTGGCTGGGCTGCTTTGTTAAGTAATGCCGAGCTCAATTTCTGTAGATCATTCTTCTTGGACTGAAGAAAAAATGACTCCTTTAAAATCTTATGTGTCCATGTGTGTATGTCTGGTTGACCACATTCTGGGACCCAAGAAGGATGGCAGTTTCAGCCTTCAGGATAGACACTGTCTTAATTTTCCTAATTTCAGCGTTATATACCTGCTCTAAACTTTTCCTGAAATTTCAAACGACACTAAGTTTATTGTCTCCAAAAATAATAGTTTTTTTCCAGGACTAGGGAGGGAGGCAGTGGTCCAACTGCACAGACTTACAAAAGGCATCTGGGTGTTTTATTGTACCTAACCACCGTCAACCCACTTCCAGAGGAACCTTGTCCTGAGGAATCCTGAATGTTTTGAAAAGTTTGCAGTTTAAACTAAGTTGGTTGCTTTTTGGCTTCCCTACTTTGCTTCTGTCTAAGAAGTCAGCTTTCTCGTGTGTTCTCTGTCATTTACCACTCTTCCATTTACTTTATAGCTTTCAAAATTGTGTTGCTATTTGCATTGTATCCCAAATCTTTGTTCTCAGAGTCTATGTCTATAAAAACAATTTACTCTAAGTTTAGTGGGATTTTGAAAGGGACTGAAGGAAAACACAATGCTAAAATTGCTATCTTTCACCAGAATTTTCCATCTGTCTTTATGTTTCTTTTTTTTTTATATATATATTGGTGTTAGAATCCTGGAGACAAGGTAACCATTTAGGAAGTGATAATGGAAATAAGATGTGAAGTAAAGAGGATTTAGACCAGAGTAGTGATGGTAATGAATGGTTTCAAATGAAGATTCAGTGATTCAATAGGCTATGCTGACTGATTTGGGCAGAAAAAATTGAGAAGAGTCAAGGGTGATGCCAGAATCTTACATTAGGTGACTAAAATAACAGTGGTGCCATTGCTGAAAATTTATTAGAGTAGGATTGGGAATTGGTTTTGGAAATAATATAATCTGAAAGGCCATATATGTGTTATTTTCTAAAATAAATACTGTTTACCTATAAGAGGTATATTTTTCTTCTGATAATTGTAGATTGGGTTCCATAAGGATTTAGCAGCAACAATCAAATCTGCTCCAGCTAGTTTATGAAAAAAATATTTTAATATAGAGCAATAGCTAGGTATAAAATTACCAGAAGTGCTGGAGAAGCAGATTCTAGGTTTGGGAGTCAGAGAATGACTCCCAGAACAGGTTGGTTGAATGACACACTAGGACAGCTGGTACCCCTGCTACAATCATGGATGTGCAGAATTGGGAGGGCATCATGAGATCTTGACCTCAGGAATCCATTGTTTTAGCTTTAGTCCAGTGATCAGGACTTTACTGCCACTATAAATGTGTCTTAATACTTATGAGGTGCTGGATATCAGAATGCTTCTGTAGACACTGCTAGGATCTTTATAACCTTGCTTCATAGGCACAACAACCAAACTAGAATTAAAATTGTCCTTTTTAACTTGCAGCTTCCGAATCTCATGCAGGTGCATGTCATTGATGGAACTTAATTCACATTCAGAATTCTAGCTGCAAAGGAGTCTTGGAAATGTAGTTTTTTTTTGCTTTATAGCTCTGAAGTACAGGGACATTTACTTGGAAGGATGGTGGAATGGATGATGAGTGTGAATTTACAATATGAAGCATAATCCTCCCCTTTGGTTACTCAATGTATATAAATACCATCAAAGAATAAAAAAGAAATAACATGATCTCAAAACAAAATGCAGCTATCCTTTGTACAAGTTAAAAAAGCACTTACCTTCTCACCCAAAGGGAGACCCTTGTCCCATGAATTCTGAATCCATCTCTGGATGATGTTCATTTCTCCTTCTGTTCAGTCACAATCTTACCTCGATGTTCTATCAACTAAGAAGTAAATTATAATTTTAAACATGTTATATAAAATCCTGGAAGAATGGACAGAGAAACTTTAAGTAGGTTAATACACACAAACGTAGATAAAAGACAGAAAGAAAAAGGTAGCTAGCAAAATCTGTTACTGTGACTAGTCACAAGACTATAACTGATATTTAGAACTTCCTTCTTCCACTATGCTTTAAATAGTTTTCCCCAACCAACACTTTAGATTCTTCACTTGGCAGGGCCACTCAAGTCTTCACTCTTGAGGAGATATAATCCCTTGGTTTTCCTACCAGTGTTGTTTTAGACTTCCAATCAATTTTACTATTGGACATAGAAGTGATAGGAGGCACCCCCAGAGAATCCCTTGGGATACAGACACACTCTTCCCTTCCCATATTGTCTAGCTTCTATTTTCCCTTGTTGATTAAAACCTTTTCAAGAACCAATTATTTTTCCCTTCAGTTTTTTTTGGGGGGAAAATTATATGTTTTCAGTAATGGAAGGCATGCTGAATCAAAGAGACTTTATGAATTTATGTTATGAAATATGTATTTTGAGGGAAACATATGTCCCAAAAAACCCACCAAAATGTAGCATCATGACTTGTGGGATGACATATGTCCCAACGGCACCATTTATTGCAGGCACCTTCCATTTGGTTACACTGAACACCTCTGGTTTTCCAAATATGGCTGACAATAACAACAACAAAATGCCCACCAGGGCCCCCTAACTATCACACAGGAAGCCATAAATATGCTTACAAGGATTATCTAGCTGTACAAAAACCAAAAAATACAAAAGTTTGACCCAATCACACTTCCTGGATGTACTGCCTCATACCTAAGCCTTCTACCTTAGCGAATTTTCACCAAAGAATGTTTCTTTCGGTTTTTACCACTACACAAGCCCCCACTGGAGGGCAGCAAATACTTTAAGGGGAAAAGAAGCCTCTCAAGAAACTTGAGACCCAAAAATGTTTGTGGGTGCATTCTGTCCCAAGAAACATAAAAGCCTTAAGATCAAGTGACCCAGTCAATGACATAACCTCGTTTTTTGCCTGTTGGTTCAGTGATAAGAGGAAATTAAAATGACCAGTTGGCTGTCACAACATCCAGCTCATTGCTATATCTTTCCCTGAGTGGAAGCATTCTTCTGTTAGAAACGAATACCTCTAAACCAGTGTTTCAGTGATGGAAAGCAAAAATTTTGCAAATTGGTCAGTAGATATAATAGTGACAAGATCCACAAAGGCTACTTTTACCCCTTGGTTCCAAAATGTATGTATTCTAATTATTGGAGAAATGGTATCATGTATTAGTCACAGATTTAGACTATTTTCATATCGTACAGGCTAGCATCAAGCTGGCAAGTTGTCATTTTCCAGCTAATCCTCCAGCCACAATTAAATTTCTCATAGAATTTCTACCATTCTATATGTCAAGCTGCTTCCAAGTGATGTGGTACGTGGAAAGACTAGTTATTCCAATGGGTGTCAACCCACTGCCTCATTTATTTTTCTGTATAGCGATGTCCTTTATTTCAGTGAAGAGACATTATGCTGATGAATAAGGCATAAAATAAAACCATGGATGCTGGTCTTATACATGCATGCCAGGAAGGAAAAGCAAATATATTTTTTCTCTTCCAGTTAGGACTATCTCTGTCCTTCTTTGGAGGATGAGTCTATTGTTGTCAACCAGTAGGAACTGATGCCAAAATGACGCCTTTGCATTGGTCTCTACTTTTGGAAGATAGGGCAAATATCTGTTTCCAGAACAGCTTTGATGAAAGTAAATTCATGTGGATGGGTGTACACATAACCACTAGCCCTGCCACCTTGCCAGTTTGTTCAGGGGTGCTTTGAGCAAGTTTTGGAGTAGTTATAGAAAAAAGCTGATTGAGAGAAAAGTTTGATGAATTCTTACCAAGGACACCTGGTCATTTGCAATGAGTGCCCTTGAAATATAATTTATAAGGATACAAATATTCACAAATTCTGCACCCATTCTGAGAGGTCCATATTCACATCTCTTCCCCAGAAGCCTCAATTCTTTCATTCAAACAATATTTCTTGTGATGTGACAGGCTCTCCTTAACACCCAGGATACACTAGGGAGCAAAATCCTGCTCTTTGGTGACTGTTATCATCAGTGCTCCAGTCTTATTCCTTCCAAGTCCATAATCATCCAGGCAAACTATTTGTTACTAGACCAGACATCAATGTAGATCCCTACCTCTGGAAATGTCTCCTTCCAAGTCAAAGTGAGCAACCTGATATGCCACTCAAATTTTTGTCCACTGGAGGATTTCCTTTTGGCACTTGTTTGTTATTGTTGTTAGGTGCTATCGAGTCAGTTCCGACTCATAGCAGCCCTATGTACAAAAGATTAAAACACAGCCTGGTCCAACACCATCCTCACAATCCTTGCTATCCTTGAGCCCATTGTTGCAGCCACTGTGTCCGTCCATCTTGCTGAGGATCTTGCTCTTTTTCACTGATCTTCTACTTTACCAAGCATTATGTCCTTCTCCAGGGACTGGCCCCTCCTGATAACATGTTCAAAGTATATGAGACGAAGTCTCACCATCCTCACTTCTAATGAGCACTTATGGCTGTACTTCTTCCAAGACAGATTTGTTCGTTCTTCTGGCAGTGTATGGTATATTCAATGTTCTTTGCCAACAGCATGATTCAAAGGCATCTGGTCTTCCTTATTCATTGTCCAGCTTTTACATGCATGTGAGGGGGTTGAAAACACCGTGGCTTGGGTCAGTCACACCTTAGTCCTTAAAGTGACATCTTTGCTTTTTAACACTTGAAAAAGGTCTTTTGCAGCAGATTTGCCCAATACAATATGTTCTTTGATTTCTTCACTGCTGCTTCCACGGGTGTTGATTTTGGATCCAGGTAAAATGAAATTCTGGACAACTTCAATCTTTTCTCTGTTTATCATGATGTTGCTTATTGGTCCAGTTGTGAGGATTTTTATTTTCTATATGTTGAGTGTAATCCATATTGAAGGCTGTGGTCTTTGATCTTCATCCGTAAGTCCTTCAGGTCCTCTTCACTTTCAGCAAACAAGGGTGTGTCATCGCATATCGCATTTTCTTTTTTTCTAATTGTACTTTAGATGAAGATTTACAAAACAAGTAGTTTCTCATTAAACACAGTACATATATAGTTTTATGACATTGGTTAACAACACCACAACATGTCAACACTGTCCCTTCTCAGCCTTGGGTTCCCTATTACCAGCTGCTTTCCTGTCCCCTCCTGCCTTCTAGTACTTGTCCCTGGACTATTGTGCCCCGTTAGTCTCGTTTTGTTTTATGGGGCTGTCTAATCTTTGGCTGAACGTGAATGTCAGGAGTGACTTCATTGCTGAGCTGAGAGGGTGGCCTGGGGCCATACTTTTGGGGTTTCTCCAGTCTTATCAGGCCAGTAAATCTGGTCTTTTTTTGTGGGTTAGAATTTTGTTCTACATTTTTCTCCAGCTCTGTCCAGGACCCTGTGTTGTGATCCCGGTCAGAGCAGTCAGTGGTGGTAGCCG
>NW_004444012.1:5642349-5678749 GCF_000243295.1 Trichechus manatus latirostris | reverse complement strand
TCTCCAGCTCTGTCCAGGACCCTGTGTTGTGATCCCGGTCAGAGCAGTCAGTGGTGGTAGCCGGGCACCATCTAGCTGTACTGGACTCAGTCTGGTAGAGGCCTTGGTCGTTTGGTCCATTAGTCCTTTGGACTGATCTTTCCCTTGTATCTTGTTTTCTTCATTCTCCCTTGCTTCTGAAGGGGTGAGACCAGTGGAGTCTCTTAGATGGCTGCTCACAGGCTTTTAAGACCCCAGACGCTACTCACCTAGGTAGAATGTAGAACATTGTCTTTGCAAACTGTGTTATGCCAATTGAGCTATATGTTCCCCAAGACCATGGTCCCCACAGCCCTCTGCCCAGCAATTCAGTCCCTCAGTGCGTATCGCAGGTTGTTAATGAATCTTCCTCCAATCCTGATGCCGCGTTCTTCATACAGTCCAGCTTCTCGGATTATTTGCTCAGCATACAGACTGAAGAACTATGGTGAAAGGATACAGTCCTGACACACACCTTTCTTGACTTTAAACCATGCAGTATCCCCTTGTTCTGTTTGAACGACTGCCTCTTAGTCTATGTACAGTTTCCTCATGAGCACAATTAAGTGTTCTGGAATTCCCATTCTTCACAATGTTATCCATACTTAGTTATGATCCACGTAATTGAATGCCTTTGCATAGTCAATAAAACACACATAAACATCTTTCTGGTATTCTCTGCTTTCAGCCAAGATCCATCTGATATCAGCAATGATATCCCTCATTCCACGTCCTCTTCTGAATCTGGCTTGAATTTCTGGAAGTTCCTGTTGATGTACTGCTGTAGCCACTTTTGAATGATCTTCAGCAAAATTTTACCTGTGTGTGATATTAATGATATTGTGTGATAATTTCTGCATTTTGTTGGCTCTCCTTTCTTTGGAGTGGGTACAAATATGGATCTTTTCCAGTTGGTTGGCCAGGTAGCTGTCTTCCAAATTTCTTGGCATAGACCAGTGAGCGCTTCCAGCACTGCATCCATTTGTTGAAACATCTCAATGGTATTCCGTCAATTCCTGGAGCCTTGTTTTTCATCAATGCCTTCAGTGTAGCTTGGACTTCTTCTTTCAGTACCATCGGTTCTTGATCATATGCTACTTCCTGAAATGGTTGAACCTCAACCAGTTTTTTTTTGGTACGGTGACTCTGTGTATTCCTTCCATCTTCTTTTGATGCTTCCTGTGTTGTTTAATATTTTCCTCATAGAATCCTTCAGTGTTGCAACTCGAGGCTTGAATTTTTTCTTTAGTTCTTTCAGCTTGAGAAATGCCAAACTTGTTCTACCCTGTTAGTTTTCTATCTCCAAGTCTACATATTTCATTATAATACTTTACTTTGTCTTCTCAAGCCACCCTTTGAAATATTTTGTTCATCTTTTGCTTCAGCATTTCTTCTTTTTGCTTTAGCTCCTCCACGTTCAAGAACAACTTTCAGTGTCTCTTGGGACATTCATTTTGGTCGTTTCTTTATTTCTTGTCTTTTTAATGACCTCTTGCTTTCTTAATGTATGATGTCCTTCCACAATTCATCTGGTCTTCGGTCTTTAGTGTTCAATGCATCAAATCTATTCTTGAGATGGTCTCTAAATTCAGGTGGGATATACTCAAGGTCATACTCTAGCTCTCATGGGCTTGTTCTGATTTTCTTCAACTTCAACTTGAACTTGCATATGAGCAATTGATGTTCAGTTCCACAGTTGGCCCCTGGCCTTGTTCTGACTGATGATATTGAGCTTTTCCATTGTCTCTTTCCATAGATGTAGGCAATTTGATTCCTGTGTATTCCATCTGGCAAGGTACGCGTGTACACTCACCATTTATGTTGTTGAAAAAAGGTAGTTGCAATAAAGAAGTTTTTGGTCTTGCAAAATTCTATCATGGGATCTCCAGCATCGTTTCTGTCACCAAGGCCATATTTTCCAACTACCGATCCTTCTTCTTTGTTTTCTACTTTCGCATTCCAATCACCAGTAATTATCAATGCATCCTGATTGTAAGTTCAATCAATTTCATACTGCAGAAGTTGGTAAAAATCTTTAATTTCTTCATCTTTGGCCTTAATGTTTGGTGTGCAACTTTGACTAGTAGTCATATTAACTAGTCTTCCTTGTAGGGCGTATGGATATTATCCTATCACTGACAGTGTTGTATTTCAGGATAGATTTTGAAATATTCTTTTTGATAATGAACACGTCGCCATTCTTCTTCAATTTGTCATTCCTGGTATAGTAGACCATATGATTGTCCGATTCAAAGAGGCCAGTACCAGTCCATTTCAGCTCACTAATGCCTAGGATATTGACATTTATGTGTTCCATTTCATTTTTGACGACTTCCAATTTTCCTAGATTCATGCTTTGTGCATTCCACATTCCTATTATTAATGGAGTTTGCAGCTGTTTCTTCTCATGTTGAGGTATGCCAAATCAGCAAATGAAGGTCCTAAAAGCTTGACTCCATCCGTGTCATTAAGGCCGACTCTACTCTTAGGAGTCATCTCTTCCCCAGTAGTATTTTGAGTGCCTTTCAACCTGGCGGGGCTCAACTTCTGGTACTATGCCAGACAATGTTCTGTTGCTATTCATAAAGTTTTCACTAGCTAATATTTTCAGAAGTAGACTGCCAGGTCCTTCTTCCTACTCTGTCTTAGCCTGGAAGCTCTGCTGAAACCTGTCCACCAAGGGTGGAGCTGCTGGTATTTGAAATACCGGTGGCCAAGTTTCCAGTATCGCAGCAACATACAAGCCATGACAGTATGACAAATTGACATACACGTGGTGGCATTAGTGAGCTGAAACAGACTTATATTGGGCAGTTTGAGTCAGACAATCATATGATCTTCTATGCCGGGAATGACAAATTGAAGAGGAATGACGTCGTGTTCACTGTTAAAAAGAACATTTTAAGATCTATCCTGAAGTACAATGCTGTCAGTGATAGGATAATATCCAAAAGCCTGCAAGGAAGACCAGTTAATATGTCTATAATTCAAATTTGCCCATGAACCCTTAAGGCCAAAGATGAAGAAATTGAAGATTTTTACCAACTTCTGCAATCTGAAATTGATCAAACATGCAATCAAGATGCATTGATAATTACTGGCGATTGAAAAACGAAAGTCAGAAACAAAGAAGAAGGATTGGTAGTTGAAAAATATGGCCTTGGTGATAGAAACGATGCTGGAGATCCCATGATAGAATTTTGCAAGACCAGCGACTTCTTTATTGAAAATATCTTTTTTCAACAACATAAACGGCAAGTGTACATGTGGACCTTGTCAGATGGAATACACAGGAATCAAATTGATTACATCTGTGAAAAGAGATGACAGAAAAGCTCAATATCATCAGTCAGAACAAGGCCACGGGCCATCTGTGGACCAGACCATATGCAAGTTCAAGCTGAAGTTGAAGAAAATTAGAACAAGTCCATAAGAGCCAAAATATGACCTTCAGTCTATCCCACATGAATTTAGAGACCATCTCAAGAATAGTTTTGATTCATTGAACAGTAATGACCGAAGACTAGACGAGTTGTGGAATGACAGCAAGAGCATTATTCATGAAGAAAAGCAAGAGGTCACGAAAAAGACAGAAAAGAAAGAAAAGACTAAAATGGATGTGAAGGGATTCTGAAAGTTACTCTTGAAGGTAGAGCAGCTAATGTGAGAGAAAGACAAGATGAAATAAAAGAGCTGAACAGAAGATTTCCAAGGGCGGCTCAAGAAGACAAATAAAGTAGTATAACGAAATCTGCAAAGACCTAGAGTTAGAAACCCAAAGGGAAGAACGTGCTCGGCATTTCTCAAGCTGAAAGAACTGAAGAAAAAATTCAAGCGTGAAGTTGCCATATTGAAGGATTCCATGGGGAAGATGTTAAATGACACAGGAAGCATCGAAAGAAGATGGAAGGAACACACAGAGTCTGCGCTTCTTAAACCAAACCTGTTTGTGTTGAGTTGATTCTAACTCATATCATCGCTATAGATTACACTTCTTAGTGCGACTTTAATGCTGCCAATGTCTATGTAACCTCCACATGCAGAAATTAGCTTGTTAGCTCAGTGGATAAGAGCTCAGTGCTAATCTCCGTGCAAGGTAGGGACTCTGGTTCCCTAAGGGCCAGTATCACATATTTTTGCCATAATACTAAAGGGAATCATGAAAGAATATGTAAATTAGCACATATAAATAACCACACACATACACACACACACACCCCAACAGTCTTTTTATCCTGATGATATGTGCAATTTCATTTTTGAAATGAAGTTATACAGTGGGAAGGACAGAAGGCTTAGTTTATGGTCTTGACTTCACCATAGATTTGCTAAGAAAATCACCTAACACATGATCCTTTGCTTCCTTCACTATAAAGTAAAGATTATAGCATTTGACCTAACTATTTCCCAGGATCATAGTGAAGTTGAGATATAAAAATGTTTTGGAATGTGTTACATAATATATGAAAAAGACATATGTCCAACTTGTAACAAAGATGTTTGTTATAACATCACTTCTAAAATATCCAATAATGGGGGAGTGATTAAATAAATATAGGTGAAGAATGCTTATGTTTGCAAAGATTGTTTAATAACTTGGGAAATTTATCACTAAGTAATGGTATGTGAAAATGTATACAGTAAAATTGCTCTATAAACAAAAGTATGACTATAACAAAAGAAATAAATATTTAGCATGGTTGGCGACGAACTGTTGGGTTGAAGAATTATGGTGGTATTTGTTTTATTCTTTTTCCTGTAGATTCTAATTCTGTTTACCACTAGCCACTTGAATTTTAAAATCAGAAAAAAGTCATTTAAAATCATATTTCAATGAATTTGGTTCTTTGGTAGCAGTAAGAGATTTATAAATATACTGTGAAAGATGTGTGTGCATATATATTTTTTTCCCACAAAAAAAACTTGAAAGAAAACATATATTGAGCCTTATTTCCCCTTTATGTTTAGAGAATAGACTCATAATAATTAATCTGAGAATGGGTTGTCTTTGCTATGTTAATGAGACAGGATTAGCATAGGGTGTGTCTTGAGTCAATGTCTTTTGAGGTACAAAGGAGATTAAACAAGCATAAGAGAAACAGAGATGGGGGAAGAGAGATGCCACACCCCATGAAGATCGCCCAGGAGCAGAAGCTCAGAGACAAGGACTTTCCTCCAGATCCCACAGACAGAAGGCCTTCCCCTAGGGCCGTGGGCACCCTGCATTTGGACTTCCAGCCTCCTAAACTCTGAGAAAATAAATTTCCTTTTGTCAAAGCTACCCACTTGTGATGTTTCCATTATAGCAGCGCTAACAAAGACGATATATCTGTACCAGATTTTTGTAGTAGCCAATGAAAATAAAAATTACTTTCTATACTTACTGATCATACCTTTAGAATGTGAGAGGCTGCATTTACAGAAACTAGAGGAATACAGAGATATGTTTCTTGGATTTACCAAGGTTTGTGAAAGGCAAATATACTATTTATGGTGTCTAGACTTATGTTCTCAACAGAAATATGCAAACTTGCAAATCCCACATCTAAACTTGATTCTTAGGAATTCATATCTTTATATGTTAATAGCATCGTGGTGCTGTGAATTTAGTCCAACAAATCAAGTGTTTCATTCTGTTTCAGTCTCACTGCCCTTGGACAGAGTTGGTTTACATTAATGAGGTTTTGGGAACAAGATTAGCACAGTGGATAGAAACTATTCTCAAAGTACTGGCTGAACCACTGAGATCTTGTCTAAGAGTGTATCCTAAATTTACTAAAGCAATTGCTGTAAATTATTGGGGACTGTGATAAAGAATGTAATATGTTAGGATGTTGAAACAAAACTCAGAGCGAAACAAACTCAGAGCAAAACAAACGTCAAGATTTCTGAGAAAGCACTGAAGTAGATAGATTTTGCTGGCTCAAAGTGTAAGAGGACTGGGAGAGGTCCATGTAATAGACATGTGATCCAGTCATGGAAACTTACGTTAAAGAAATAATTCAAAAAGGAGGGGGAAAGCCATATTTTCATGCAGCTGTTTCTTATAGCTTTATTTATATTCACAGAAATAGAAGGCTATTTAAGTATCTAAAAATGAGGGGATTATCTAACATTTTTTAGTATGTCCACTTGGTGGAATGCGATGGAACTATTTAAAATTATAATTACAAAGAGTAATTAGTGTCATGAAAACAATGCTTGATTTTCATAGCAAAGTGAAAAGAAGGATGTAGAACTTTATGTGCACCATGATTATAATTTTGATCTCCAAATTTACATTCTTACTCTTATGGTTTCTTGATTAAATCTTGACCCAGTTCATAGCTAACTGCCGGCTCTATCGGATCTCTATCTGAATGCCCCAAGGACACCTAACACCTAATCAGCGTTGCCTAAAACTGAATAATCCTTGGTGAATCCGCCTTTCCCCCACCGCACCCTAACCTATTCTTCATGCATTTTCTATTCCAGGATAACAGGTTCACCCTTCCACCAGGCCCTCTTGTTTGAATTCCTAGAATCATCATTTCTCCCTCCAATCACTTGCCAGATGGAATCAGGTCTGCCTTTATAATGCTAATTCTTTTCCACACAACTCAGTCACACCCTAGTTTAGTCCTTCCCCAGCTTTTTTCTTTTTCTTTTTTCTAAAATGTTTTTTAGAATAGCCTCCTATACTGCTTCCCTGCAGTCGGGTCCCTCAGCCCTTCCTGTTTTCCCTTCTTCAACCTCAGCCTGAACTATTCTCTGCAAGTTGCTGAACGTTCTCAGCTCCTATCACCACACTGATACTAACTTTCATCTGCCTGTGAAATAAATTCCAACTCCTTAGCATTAGGGTGTTGGAACAGTCATCTCCATAGGGAGTCCTACCACTCCCTGTTCCTCAACCTATCCTTCAAGTACCTTTGCAGCTCTGTGGTTCCACGCATCCAGACCCTGCCTCCACTGAATGTACCTGATGCTCCCGGCTCATCCTCTCAGGATTTCCTAACGCTATTTCCTTCCCACAGAATGAATTTCACCTTTATTTCCCTCCTTTCCTAAAGGGTCAACTTTTTCTTATTTGCCTTTTCTTATTTAATCCCGGCAACTGTTTTCTTTTTATGTTCATTATCATTATGACAATTTATAGGGTTCCAAACTACAGCTGGTTAATTGTACACGCATCTCTGCCTCTGTTAATTGATAAGCTCATCGAAAGCAATAATCCTACATGTTTCATATATGACCTTATACCTACTCCTTGCCCAAATAATGTCAATCTTCTGCTGAAAATAGAACTTAAAATGTACTTGTGACATTGTTAAAATGATATTTTCTTAACTAAGGTCTAATTTGATATAAATACATTGTTATACAAATAATGCAAATATAATATTGACATTTATACTTTAATAAGTCAGTTGAGAATGACAGGAGGGTGTAAACATTTAGTATAAACAGACTATGTGCCAAATACTGATCTAGTGCTGATCTAGTGGATGGATTCAGTAGCTGGTTCAAATGCATGTATTGTGGGTCTAGTCCCAAGCTCTGTATCAAGAGCTAGGGATAGAAAGATGAATAAGATACAGTGCTATTCTTAATGTTCTTACAGTCTAGTTGGGAGGAATATAAGTACCAATTTTATTATAGTCGTAATATTCTTCAGTCTAGTTGGAGACAATAAAATTACCAATTTTAATATTGTACAATAGATACTATAATAGAAGGAAGCAGAGGGTGCTCGGGACATGTAGGAGAAGTGGAGCATTGAGTGGAATTGAACAGAAGGCTTTCTCAGGAAAGGCTTGTTATTAGAATATTTAGAAAGTATGTTCTAGGCATGTTACATATATTATCTCATTTAATCCTCTCCTTGCTAGCATGAGATAGATGATGTTTATCCCTGATTTGCAGAGGAGAAAAGTGAGCTATCTTTTCTTTCCATTCTCCTCAAGGCCGACTATTTCTCATCATTTACCTCTCTGCCTCTATATCACCTCTTCAGAGAGGATTTCTCTGGCGACCCTATGTAACTTTCTTCTTCCATGGGAGAAAAATGGAACCAGGAGTGCTGGTAGGAAGAGCAGATGGAATTTTAAATAGGTTTGCCAAGGTAACCCTTATTGTGAAGATGACATTTGGGTAAACTTTAAAGGTGGTGAGGAAGTTAGTCATGAAGATATCTTGGGCGAGAGCATCGCAGTGAGCAGTATCAACCAGTGCAAAGGCCCTGAGGCAGAACTGTGCTTGGCTTGTTTGAAGTACAGGAAAGAGAATGGAGCTGGAGCATAGTCCGCCTCCCCCACTAGACTTGAAGCTCCGTATTACCATCACCATTCCCAGCCCTTCACATAATACCTATACAAAATACATATACAATAAATATTTGTTCAATGAATAGATGAGTAAATGAATAAAGGTCATATACCAGGTTCTTAACTGGTTTGTTCAACTCAAACTTCATATGTCTTTCTGTTGTATTACCCTCCGTCTTGATAATTAATTCCTAGATGGCTGAGGTCATTTTAAGTTTTAAAATATAATCCCGATGAATGAGTATCCATTAAGGATTCTGTACATACCCATCTACAGTTTACATGGAGATGTGTGTGCCGTCTCTGCAGACAAATACTCTTTCATATGTCTTTACGAAAAGCAACAGTGACACACAGTGGTTGGTTGAGTGAATCAGACGTATTCTCCCTCCAGATATCCCAGGAGGTACTGCAGATATTTCTCAGACTTTCTTTGGAAAGTTGGTTGTCTTGTTAATTCAGGCAGGTATCACCCACCCAATATATTCAGCATATCCCTCGTTGTAAGCTGTCAGCCTGTGACATAACGTCACATAATGTGACGCTATGTGATACAGAATGCTTGAATTAAAAAAAAAAAAAAAAAAATTCCAGACACTTCTTCCAGTGAAAGAGTAGGTAGGTAATCTGAATATTTGGGGTAATTGGCTCTAGGAAGAGAGAGGCATCATTATTTCAGGCTCCCTAGTGAGCGTTAATTAGCCATATTGCTTCATTGTGTGACAAACAGAACGGTACTAGTAATGTTAAACCTGTAATGACACCCTGGCTTTGGGAGCACAGGTATTTTAAACTACCTTGACTGACTGACAGACATGTAGGTAATTCTATTCAGAGCCTAGCAGTGAACTCAGGCAGTTGGAACTGTCTCTCCTCAGAGGTACACAAATTTGTTGTTGTGACTCTGAGAGGTTTCCTTTCCTTTGTCTGCTCCCCATCCCCCAATCCCAGTAGTCCTCCAACTGAGGAAAAGCATCAGCATTCATGACAGCAGGACTGCGTTCTACCTGAGCTTCCGGAACCATACGTCCATGTTTTTGAAGCATCAAGTTCTGCAGAAAGAGAGTCAGTAGCTCTTAACATGTAAGACTGGGCCATGACAGCTAGGAAGGGCTTTCTGGGGTCCAGAAAGCCTGTTTAATCCTTTGTCTGCAGACATGGCAAAGAGGTTACTTGGAGAGAAGCAGAATTCTTACATGATATGTTTTCTGTGACCAACATTCAAAGACATGTTTATTTAGTTATTTCTTTCGTTTTAATAATAACACCAAAAACAGCGGACTACGTAGCAATGAATAAAGTGCCAGCATCGTGCTGTTGTTCTGGTCCCTTGGGTAAGGGGTGAATAGTTCTGCGGATAAGAAGGTGGTGCTGCTGCTCCCCTATCTCTATGAAATGTTTTTGCTTTTCTATATTGTTACCCCAAATGGGATAATGGACTTTCCCTGAGTCACCCACATCTTCTGTCCAGTATCCTTGGAGACCAAATAGGGGCATATATTCTTACGCTGTAGAACAGTCTGAGGCTGAGGGTCAGAGAGAAGCCGATGGGCTTGCATTTGGCATCTTGGCCACAGAGAACACTAGGACCTGGAATTCTGGAGTCGAAGTCTGTGCGTCGTAACAGAGCTCCTGAAGACGCTGAGCTGAAAACACTACTTATTTGCAATTGTTAAAGAGGGTGCCTCAAACTGACTTCCTCCAGCTTCAGTTAAACGTGGGTTTCTTTCAGTGGATTTATGAGTCTATCTATGACCCGTGGATTCAGAAATTGGACTGAGTATGTAAACGGAATTGGCATTAACGCAGCATGAATACAGTGTGGGTGGAGGAAGGGAAGATGAGATCTGAAAGAAAACGAGTTAGCCGTTACATGAAGACAGGAAGCACAGAAGGTTGACTTCTAGCCCTTAACACATCTTGGGTGGTGGCAGCGTTAGCGCTGAGCAAGAATCTCTTATAATATTTCTGCCTCCTTTCAACTTTGTTCTGCATAAAATAACAATAGTAATAGTATTTATACAATATTTTATGGTTTAATAAATGCATTCGTATATATGAGCTCACTTGCTCCTGACTTCATCAAGATAAAATATTTATGCAAAATCTTTATTGACTTCCCCACTGCATGCCTAGCATCTCTCCACTCTTCATCAGGCTAGATCCATTTTCCTCTCTTTTTCACTAACCCGATTCAACTTTCTCCTAGATTAAAATAGCCACAAAATCAAAATTAAGCAAAAGATGGTCTTATCTGCTATTCCCTCTTCAATAGCTTATAAATGTGAAAACTCTGACAGTAATTTCCCCTGGGATGCAAAAAAGGATAAGAAAGATGGAAAGATATGTTACTGGGAAGAGAAGGGGATCCTAGAAGCTCCTTGGGTGGCCTCCAGATGAGAAAGTTGGAAACCTGGTTTTGATGGTAAGTGAAGGATGCCCATATGGTAGACTCGTGCTTTTCTTCTCTGTGGTCAATGTTGCAAAACCTTCAAGAACTCTGGAATGTGACAGAGTAGATTCTTCTAGTTATAATTTTCAGACCCCAAGGAATTATACTTTTCGCCATATGTGAAAGTTAAGAATTTCACACACACCATTTAACAAAGATTTATTGACTTGAGATTACATGGGAACGTTACACTAATAAGACATTTTAATTGGTTTCTACAGGCAGAAACTACTATTGTTTGTCAGGATTCCTATTAAGGGGTTGTCCTAAAGAGGTAGGTGCAAGTGATATTAATTTGACTCTTCTTGAAACTTCTTATGTAGAGTTCTTGAATTGTCCCAAATGAATGGAAAAACCTCAAAACCGTATCAACCCCAAATTTTATGTGATTATGGCTGAGTTTAATTTTTTTCAGATGGACCTTATTCTGCATAGTGGAAATAAAACTCAAACCACAAGTCCCCTGACTGCAGATCCTGTACTCTTCTATCCACACAGCCCTCCTTATAGTTATTTCAAATGACCCAGATGTCTTAGGGAACTCAGCTGTTTGGGGCTTTGTGGCCACTATGGCAGAAGTCTTAGGTATATTCTTCATGAGAGTGAAAGCTACAGTCCAAGTCCATTATAACATGCTTGAAAGCTTCTTAGTTTCAAGGAAGACAAAGTATCTGTGTATATGATGCAAACTCATTACTTTTACTAGAACAAAAATATAGGACATCTATCTTACTGCCTGGGGGTTAAATCATCTTTACATAAGAAGGATAGTACAATTTTATTGTCATCCTTTGGAATATTTAGTATCACTTCAAGATTTAGATTTACAAAGCCAGTCCTGTTGTCTACATATCCACAATTTAAGTCACTGTCACCAGGTAAATGGGGGAGGTACTTTGAGATATGGTTGCAGGTATCATCCATGTTGAGAGATTTGTATTATTTTCTAGAATAAGAATTTTTCTTTAAGTTCCTTGAAAATTCATTTGGGCAAGGTGAGTGAAGAAGATGATGACAGAGACATTGTGGTGATAGAAAATATGAGTATGGTGGCTTGCTATTGCCCTTTCAAGTGGAGATACTCATGAGTTAGAGGGTAGAGTATATGATAGTGGCCCTGGGCATGGACATCCGTGAGAGACTTCAATCACAGCTAGTAGATCCTCACTGATTTCTGTAGCCACTGTTCAGCTACTGTTCTAAACTTTCCTTTCTCCTAGAGAGCTGAGAAAAACAGCCTAAAATGGTCATTATTTAATTAAAAATGAAATAAGCATACACGTTAATTAATTTCTAAATTATGCTAATAAATAGCCTGCTATATAATTTAAAGCATGCTTTATAGAAATATAAACATTTATGTAAAACTTCTGCACAGGTAGTCCATTTAATCTTAACACTGACACTCCTAGATAAATATAATGAATTTCATTTAACCAGATGAGAAAACGGAGGTTTAGAGAAGTATTTACTCCAAATTACACAATAGTAACTGACAATACTAGGATTCCCACCATGGTCTGTCTTATATCAGAATCAGTGTTCCCTTTTCTGTACTCCAACTCTCTTGAAATTATCTCATGTTTCCCTTCTCATATTCCCCCGATCGTTGTTAGCTGTTGTTGACTTGTGACCCCAGGCACAACTGAATGAAATGCTGCCCAGTCCTGCACCATTCCCACAATCTGTTGTAGGTTGAATTGTTGTGATCCATAGAGTTTTCATTGGCTGATTTTCAGAAGGAGATCACCAGGACTTTCTTCCTATCTTAGTCCAGAACCTGTTCAGCATCATAGCAACACGAAGCCTCCACTGACAGATGGGTGGTGGCTGCGCATGAGGTGTATTGGCCGGGTATTAAACCCAGGTCTCCTGCATGGAAGATGAGAACTCTGCCAGTGAACCACCAATGCCCCCATTTCGCTCATTATTATGTAGTCCACATTTGCTCTTTTGAGTGATTAATTTAGGAAAAAAACCAGCAACCTTTCTTTGAGTCTTTAGAGGCACTGTTGGCACCATTACACCAGAACATCACTAGCCAGGCTGGTTTTTATGGATATACTGAAATCAAGAACATGACAGTATTATGAAATAGCTTTGTTGCATTTTCCTTTTGAAATACATAGCTAATAAGAATTCCTTTGAGATGTACACTTTCACATCTTAAAAAAAAAAACCATTTTTACTTACATGAATTAGCCTTTGAATATTATTTAGAAATTTTGGAACCATATACTCAGTATTATCTTCCAGTTTATTACTTTGTACAAGAAGAGAATCTAGTGACATTTTCCCCTTTATCTGGATTGTTTCGTATGCTCTATATGATTGGCAAGACAACAGTCTCCTCGTTGCTTTAACTTACAGTTATGATTAAACCTTTAGCTTCTTAAAGAATGAGACCTGTGAAATCCCTGCTTTGGCCTTCATCAGTCAAAGTGTTTGTGAAAATTAGGAGACTGATGTTTAATACATGGTGGTTCAGCCTAGGTCATCTTGGCTCTTTGTGTGTAAGCGTATCTGAAATATAATCCTGAGACTCTGAGAGTGTGTGGTCCAGTAAATAAGGCAGCCACTAGACACGGGTGGCTACTTCGATTTAAATTAACTAAAAAGAAAAAAAAAAACCTCAGTTCCTCAGTTATATTTGTCACATTTCAAGTGCTCAGTAGACGCATGGTTATAGAACTCAGATGTTTGTTTGTTTGAATTTAAATGATACTAAAAGAAAGGAGGAGAGCTAAAGATAAGTTTGATTCATTGTATTACTCCATTTAAAACTGACTCTGCAAAGTCCAGAGTTTCTAGGACTTGATATTATATCTGTCCTACTATATACATATATATTTATTTTATATATTTTGTATATATATATAAAGAGCTCAGGCTGCTGACCAAAAAGGTTGGCAGTTCGAATCCACCAGCTGCTCCTTGGAAACCCTGTGGGGCACTTCTACTCTGTCCTATAGGGTCACTATGAGTCAGAATTGACTCAAAGGCAACAAGTTTATATATGTGTATATATATTTCCTAGGTGTGTGTGAATTTAACTTTTAATACAGGGAGAGAATCTCATTTCTAAAACACTAAATGAATGTTTATAAATCCAGAAAAAAAGATCTAAATCAAACTGGAAGTCATGGCCACTGAAAATCTTTTCTCAACCTTGGAGCTGATTAGGATAGATAGAACTACTCAATCAAAACGAGTATCCTTAAAGGTATAATTTGGTGGCTGAGCAAAACCTATTGAAGCCCATGGATGATAGTAGATATTACCAGGTCAAGGTCCTCTGAGAATCTGGGACAAGAAAAAAAAAATCCCTCTTGACATAAATGTTTTTTAGGTTTCATGTATATAAGAGGACCATTGGCTTGAACTGAATGGGTAGAAGCAAATGTGATCTTCAGGGGAAAAAAAAAAATCATTTTCTCCAGAATCGTGCCCTGGAATCTTCAGCCTTGATTAGTTTATTTCAAGGGGAGACTGAGGGGAAAAAGTCTCATTTGCCTGGCAGCATATTGTTCTTGGGGAAACACGTGTTTCCATTTTGCTGAATTACACAACTCCATAGTAGGTATTGGAGAGCTAAAGATGTATTAATATTGAACTGTAGGCAACCACAAGTTGATAATGAGCCCATTTTATGTCTCTGCTTGTGGAAAAGCATGTGAAAATGGCTCATTCTGGGTTAGTTTTCCTTCTGGCAGTATTGATACACTGCCGCAGGCAGGCTAGAAATAGTAGCATGAGGTTAACTGACAATTGTAGGTGTATTTAAGCTGCTCCTCTGATATTAGCATGTGGCTTAAAAAAATAGTCCTGGAGGTGAGACAGTGTGCATCCAAATACATTTTCTTTTTTAGAGAGGAAAAACTGGCAGAAAAGATAAAGAGTGTTTCTTTTAAATGATTTATATAAAAATACCTGTGACCCTTTTTATAATCTGCCGTAATGATCTGATTTTTCTGAACCCGTGCTCTGTGGACTGAGAAAAAGAAGGTCTGTCTTAGAAAGATGTCATCAAATGTTCCTCTCTCCAGACACACACGCATATGCATATGTACATACACACACCTACCTGTGCACACATACACACACCTACGTGTGCACGCATACACCAAACAGATTGAGAATTGTGATTTGGAAACATTCTAAATCTGTAAGAATGATCAGAACTCTTGTCTCCATGACATCTATCTCTGGCGTCAGGATTAGTTACTTTTCTGGACTCCTAATTTGGATTTGCTTCTGCATTATATCTGTTTGAGGCATCGTTCATTTATTCAGAATTATTGATTGATGTGCTGGGTTCTCTCACCCTCAGGATCCACTCTCCACCCGTCTCCTCCCTGTTGACATCATTAACAGGTTCTCCTGTTTTGGTCTGGGCTCAGCCAATGGGAGACATCAGCAGGATACTGGAATGACTTTGAGGTATTTATATCTCCAGTAACCTTTGGGTAGGGATCTAGGTCTGGTGATCTAACAAAGGCCATAACACTTCTCAGGGAGCCCTTTCTTGAAGCTACAGTTCCCTCTAGGTTGTGAGTAATTCTCCCACCCCCTTGCCCACTGGGCAAGAGGAGGTAATGGCTTCTTGCTCTTGCTAGCCCCAGGTGCTTCGCCAGCCCTTGTGTCTCTTAACGCTGATTACATCCTCGCAAATCTTCTACTGAACCTTCCTCAAGGACCCTTCCCGTCAGGACCCTGAACTGAAAAAGATGCTGTGTTACAGGCAGGTGGTAGCCACTGGGGTTATAAAGGCAAATAAAATCCAGACCTCCCCTCAAGGAAGTGATCACAGGTAACATAACTTCCACAGAGTGATGGAGAAGCATAGAAAAGATCATGTAAATCAAATTGGGAGTGGTGCTCAGTAAAGGGGATTTTTGGTTTTTTGGAAGACATGATGCTTGATGTGCAACTTCTTTATTATGGAAAAAATCGATGATATAAAAAGAAAGAGAATTTGATAACAAATTGCTAAGTTACCTTCACTTGGTTTCAATAACCATCAACTCCATCAACTCACGGCCCATCTTATTACCTCGCTCATTTCCCTACTCCCTCCTCAGGATTATATTGAAATAATTTGTGGACAATATAAAATTTCATCTGTAAATATTTCAACATGTACCTCCAAAAGACAAGAACTTCCTTTTTAAGCATAAGCACAGTATCACCATCCTCAAAAAAAAGAAATCAATGGTAAAACATCAATATGATCAAATAATTTGTCAGTGTCCAAAATTCTCCAATTGTACCATAAACGCTCTTTATTTCCAGCTTATTTATTTGAACTGGGATCAGATAAAGTCCATATGTTATTATAATAACCAAAAAACAGAAGAAAATAATCCTGTTGCCGTCAAGTTGATTCCAACTCATGGCCACCCTATAGGAGAGTAGAACCGCCCCATAGGGTTTCTAAGGAGGCGCTGGCGGATTCAAACTGCTGACCTTTTGATTAGCAGCTGGTCTCTTAACCACTGCACCACCAGGACTCCGTTATTATAATTGGACTTCCTGTTGGCACCACCAGGACCCTGTTATTATAATGTATATATTATATGTTTGAAAAACTAGATTGTCCGATAGAATTTCCCTCAATCTGGATTTTGTTGATTACATTCCTGTATTATTGTTTGGCATGTTCCTCTGTATTTCCTATAATTTGGTAGTTGAAAGTAGGGTTTGATGTGATCCAGGTTCAATTTTAATTGTAGTGGAGGGCAAGACTATTTCCTAGGTGGTGGTGTGTGCTGTCAGAAGGAATATGCCTGACTGCCTCTCATTTTGTGATGTTAAGAGTCATTGGGAATCACTATACTGGAACAGTGGTTTTCAAACTTCAGTTTTCATCATGATCACTGGAAAGGCTTGTTAAAACCCAAACTGCTCAGCCCCACTGCCAGAGTTTCTGATTCAGTAGGTCTGAGGTCAGTCATAGAATTTGCATGTCTACCAAGTTCCTGGGTCATATTGGTGCTACTGGCCACATGACCACATTTTGAGAAGCACTGCTTCAGTGAGACCGTTAACTCACTAGGATTCCAGGCTCATCTTGAACATTTCCCATCCCAGACCCAGAGTCAGCCATTTCTCCTAGGATTCCTGGTTCTTTTTAGTGAACTATGTAGGGAGCCCTGGTGGCGCAGTGGTTAAGAGCTGTGACTGCTAACCAAAAGGTCAGCAGTTCAAATACATCAGCTGCTCCTTGGAAACCCTGTGGGGCAGTTCTACTCTGTCCTATAGGGTTGCTATGTGTCAGGGTTGTTTTTTTTTCATTTATTATATGTACAGCCCACAATCTGAGGGCTAGAGGCACTCATTTCAGCTGGGCTGTTGATTGTTTCTAGACTCTTTAGACAACAGCGTTAGAAAATATCTATTTTTAAAAGGAAAAAAATACATCATGACCTCATATTGATACTTCCAATGCGAATTCAAGACTACCAGGTTACTTAAGCTTTCTCTCAGTCTGAAAATTCAGTGCTTTTCATAATGTAATTCAATGTTATTAAAATATTAAACAAGAATTTAATATCATATTTCTCATTTGTTTATCCCATAATAAGCACACAACAATTTTAGAATGACAATACCAACATGTCCGGTAAGAATATGATTTTCTGAAACTGTTTAATATTCCCTCCCCGCTTTTTTTGCTGTGCTTTTCATCATTAGGACATAACCCAATGTGGAGATTACAATTGTGTGGATATACAATCAAATTACTGTGTTTTAATGACACGTGGACTATTTTCTTTCTTTTTAACCCTGATTGTTGAAGTGAAGGAGACTTGAAGCACTTACTGATGAAGATCAAAGACCACAGCCTTCAGTATGGATTATACGTCAACATAAAGAAAACAAAAATCCTCACAACTGGACCAATGAGCAACATCATGATAAATGGAGAAAAGATTGAAGTGGTCAAGGATTTCATTTTATTTGGATCCACAATCAACATCCATGGAAGCAGCACTCAAGAAATCAAAAGACGCATTGCATTGGGCAAATCTGCTGTAAAAAGACCTCTTTAAAGTGTTGAGAAGCAAAGATATCACGTTGAAGACTAAAGTGCGCCTGACCCAAGCCATGGTGTTTTCAATCGCCTCATATGTATGCGAAAGCTGGACAGTGAATAAGGAAGATCCAGGAAGAACTGACACCTTTGAACTGTGGTGTTGGAGAAGAATATTGAATATACCAGGGTCTTGCAGAAGAATGAACAAATCTGTCTTGGAAGTACAGCCTGAGTGCTCCTTAGAAGCAAGGATGGCAAGACTATGTCTCACACACTTTGGACATGTTATCAGGAGGGACCAGTCCCTGGAGAAGGACATCATGCTTGGTGAAGGAGAGGGTCAGCCAAAAAGAGGGAGACCCTCAACAAAATGAACTGACACAGTGACTTCAACAATGGGCTTAAGCATGGCAATGATTGTGAGGATGGCACAGGACTGGGCTTCATTCTGTTATAGGGTTGCTATGAGTCGGAATCAGCTCTACAGCCCTTAACAACAACAAAAACCTCCTTCTAAGAAGCCCTGGTGGCGCAGTGGTTAAGCGCTCGGCTGCTAACCGAAAGGTCACCAGTTCGAACCCACCAGCTGCTCTGTGGGAGAAAGATGTGGCAGTCGGCTTCCACAAAGATTAAGAAAAACCCGTTGCCCGATTTCAGCTCATAGCAACCCTATAGGACAGAGTAGAACTGCCCCATAGGGTTTCCAAGGCTGTAACCTTTACAGAAACAGACCGCAAGCAGACTGCTCCATCTTTCTCCAGCAGAGCAGCTATGAGTTTGAACTGCTGACCTTTCAGTTAGCAGTCAAGCACTTAACCTCTGCGCCACCAGAGCTCCTCAGTGACTCAAAAAAAGCCGAACAAACCTGGTGCCGTTGAGTCGATTCCGACTCCTATAGGACAGAGTCGTAGCCCTATAGGGTTTCCAAGGAGCAGCTGACCTTTTGGTTAGCAGCCGGAGCTCACCGTAGTTCTTAACCGCTGCTCCACACGGGCTACAGCCTTGGAAACCCTAAGGGGCAGATCTCTTCAGTTCAGCAGGGTTGCTATGAGTCGGAATTGACTTGATAGCAATGGATTTCGTCTGGTTGACATCCTCGTAAATCTTTTACTGAACTTTCCTCAATTACTGTCGTTACCTATTTGTTACTCAGGTCATTTTTTCTGAATTTACTTTTGATATTAGCAATTGTATTCTTGTAATTTAAGTTTATTTTGTAATTATGTAAAATATCTACAAAGTTCCAAAGTTAAGTCTTTGGAGCAAGGTCTAATCAAAGAAAACCTGTTGCCATTGAGTCGATTTTGATTCATAGACTAGCCATTATCTCTGTCTGCTTCATTCTTGGAGGAGCCCTGGAGGCGTCATGTTGAAGCGTTCAGCTGCGATGAGTCACAATGGATTCAACAGCACACAATGACAACAACAACATCTCCATTCTAAGCCTTCCCTCCCCCCACAGGTAAATTTAAAGTTTTTAAAATATATATTTCTGTTTTAACGATTGGGTTAGTATGAAACCTTTATATGTTATTTATTTTCCCTTGTCCCTTTTTGGCTAATGACTGTTTGCTACCCTGAACAATAATGAAATCAGCTAGTGAGCTCTTTATTCTTCTCCCCTCCCTCTCACCTAGCATCTGTAAAATATTTTTGCACCCAGTAAATACCTATGAAATAATCAGTAAATTTATTGTGCTTTTCAATTCTTTATACTTGCAATATATCTACATTGGAGCCCTGGTAGCGCAGTGGTTAAGAGTTTGGCTGCTAGCCAAGAGGTCAGCAGTTTGAATCCACCAGCTCCTCCTTGGAAACCCTATGGAGTAGTTCTACTTTGTCCTGCAGGGTTGCTACGAGTCCGAAAGGACTTGAAGGTGATGGGTATGGTTTTGTTTGTTTTGTTTGGTTCGTTTGTTTCTATCTACATTGTCAGGACATATAGACATTTTGCTCTTATAGCCATCAACTAGTCTCAGTTGTGTGTGTGTGTGTGTGTATTTAATGCATATCTCTAGTCCTAATGCCAAAACTTCTCAAGTCAGTTTTGTTGTCTGAAGCTGCTTCTCTAATAGATTCTTTAGGAAAGGCTTAAGAGAACAGTAGTTTTGTGGGGGCATTCAGGGAGCCACCATATCTTCCAAAATGTTCCTTGAACTGAATCTTGGCAAGTTGACTAGGTGGGTAGAAGGGAGGGCTGAGAAGGAGAGGGAAGGAGAGGGCTTCTGAATAAAAATAGCACGTGGGAAGGCATGAATGTAGAAAACACCATGACGCAATGGTAGAGTTCAGTATGTCTCTAGTAAGTGGCTTGTGTGAGGTAATGGAAGGAATGAGCTACTGAGACAGATGGGGCTTGATCACAATGAGCCGTGTGTGCTTAACTGGGAGATCTGAACTTCAGTTCCTTGGGGAGCTGTTGAAGGAGGTAACGTAAGGAAGTGACATTAGATTAATCATTTAGAAAAGTTTCTTTGGCAGAATGTAGAGAATGGTCTGGAAGTTCTACAGAGGTTAGACAGGCACCCCCTTCCCCCACAGGAGGCAACTATGGTGAAGCGAGAAATGATGAGGGACTAAACCAAGGTAGTAGAAGAAGGAACGAAGATACAGTAACAAAGACCAAAGGTATTTTTAAGGTCAAACCTACAGGGTACGGTAAACGATTGGATTTGGAAGGATAGCGTTTGGTGAGAGGGAGAATTATAAGTTGAGTCTTAGTTTCTAGGCAGTATCTTGACTACTAACACTGCCCGTTCTATTTATATGGCCCTCATTCTTTCTTGGTTCTGACACTTCTCAAAACGGTGCTTTTGGAGATGCTTGTTTGTCTGATTGTACCCTATGAGCTCGATGACATATAGGATTTGGTCATAGGCCTTTTGCAAAACTTGAATAATAATAGTCTATAACCTACAAAGTTGTGCTGTGAAGCAACGGGATTATTTTTCCTTAGCATAGACCCAAGCTGGCGATCTCCCTGCCACACTTGACTACTGCACTTATCTTTTTGTTAGGAGTCCCATCTTCTTCTTTGAGAAGACGGAGGTGTAAGATAGAAGTGAAAAGAGGTATGAGGTTGAGATGGGTATTCTGAATGAGATTGTGACTTTACAGAAATGGGGAAATGGAAAGAAGGGCCCCTGAGAAATAACCTAGAGCTTTATTCTTATCCCTTCCATCCTTCTCAAGCAAAACCCTATAGACTTGCAATGCAAAGTGTGGCTTGCGGCAACAGCATGGATATCACCTGGGAATTTGTTCGAAATGCAGATGCCCAGGCCCCATCCCAGACATAATGAATCAATATCTACTTTTAAACGAGATGCCCAGATGATTCATCCAGATATTAAAGTTTGAGAATCACTACTCTAGACCATGTCAGGAAGTAAACTTTTTGGGACTCTGACTCTCTCAAAATGTCAAGGCACTCTTTATTATAACAAAGCATTCATTTGGTAAATAGTCTACAGAATCTTAAAATAGTTACTGTAAGGGGAGAGTATAGTGTAACAGTTCAGCATTTGTGTTTCTCTATGGAATCAGATTACTTAGGTTCAGCATCTGGCTTTACAACTAATTAGTTATGTGACTATGAGGAAGATACTTAATCTTTCTACAGCCTGGTATCCTCCTATGTAAAAGTGAATTAGGAGTTCATAAGCTTGTTGTGAGGATCAAATGAGACAGTATGTATAAAGTGGTTAGCACAGTTCTGGTGCATAGGAAATGCATTATAAATATTAGCGCTCGTTATTAAAACTTCTTTGCTTAAAGAATTTCTTATACGTCTCTTGAATCCATTTAATGCCCTGTTAGAAGTAACACTACATGTGTGGGGACCTCCTTCTTTTCAGATGGACACCACTGTCAGTGAATACGTTACCGTACAAGCATCTGAAGATATTTCTCCGAGAAAGAGAAATCTTCAGTATGGTGGTTTTATATACTCGTCTTATGGCGATTTCCTGGAAAAAGTGAAATATCAACATTATGTCAACATTAGCACTAAAAATCTTTTATTCACTTGTTCTACTGAAGTATTTTATTTAAATATTTTATTTAATATTAAAATATTTTATTTATGAACTATTTTATTGTGTATTCAGATACAACCTCTGTGTGAACCAAACAGGAAAATCCCTTCTCTCTAAATAAAATATATATATGTATATTTCTTGAGTTTTATAAAGCTTGAGTCATTCTTCATGTTTCTATCCACTCTTGTTTATATTTTATTGTTTTACTATAGGTGCCGAATGACCCAGCCACTGTTTATATGTCTGCAGACATTCTGAGCCACCAAACCGGGAAGCAGCACCATCCATCCAAAACATTGCATCTAACCTTAAAAAGCAAACACACAAACAAAAGCTTAGGTTTTGATAAGGCTTAGACACAACTGACTTATCCTACCATCACCCACACATTTACAAAGCCATCTTCCCATGGCCTAGCAAGCATTTTAAACTAGAGAGGGCCGTACTAGAGAGGACAGGATGAAATTGGAGAAATAAACCCCAAATCGTCTTTATTTCTTATTACAGAGCTCAGCGTTTTTATGCTCCCTCATCAACAAAGTGACTCCCCCTTACACACCCTCTGTGCTTTCTGTTTATGTTCACCTGCTACTCAATTAACACCCCATCAACTGCACACTTGCAGGGGGTGTATTGTCAGACCACTGCCCTGGAGCCCGGAGCCCTCTGTCTCGCCTACATTACACATGGAGCTAAAAACAGTCCCCTGACTGTGCTTAGAAAACATGTCTTTTCCTTTGGTGTTTGCATAAAGGGTTCCTTGTGCACATTATCCTGGGTGTTCCTGAAGTTATAACTGTATCGACATGTGGCTGGCATTTATTACCTTCCCTAGGACAGTAAAACACACTTTTCTCTTTTAACTGTGTCTGCTGACATGTGACATAAAATAAACTTTAAATATTACCTATCAATTAATTAGCATGTTCCCTCCATTAGGAGAAGCAGATGAAGGCTTACTAACACTGTTTTAGTATATTTAGAAGTTTTCATTGGATTCGAAGCAAAGGACAAGGGGATTGTTCTTACCCAGTTTTATTTTTCATTTAGTTACATTTATGTATTTGTATTAGACAAGTAATACATTCCCATTAGTAGAAAATTAAGGAAATACAGAACAGTCTCCAAAAGGAAATGATCTCCTCCAAATTATTTTATAGATTCATAATACCTATTGACATTTTGAGCTTTTAAATTAAGTATATACATACCTATTTATAAATATTATTTATTTGTATATAATTGATTATTTTATGTATTTTATTTTATTACATATATATATTTTTTATGTATACAATATATAAATGGATACGGTTTTTCTACAAAATTGGGCATTGGGCTTTATATGTTGTTTTTTATCCTACGCTCATAATTCATATTCTATAATGTCCCATGTCATTAAATACTCTTCTTAAACTTGATTTTTAATGCTATTGCAGCCATTAATCTTGTAAAGGTGTGCTAATATTTTAACCATTTAGGTTAATTCAAAATTTTTGCGATTACAAATAGCATTGAGGTAAACATCCGTCTGTAGAAAATTATATCTGCTTTTCTGATTATTTCTTCAAAATAAATTCCTAAAATTGGAAGCACTGTATCAAAGACTTTTAAAACCATTTGCCAGAATTCTTTCCTGTAAAATTGTAAAATTTTCCACGTCCGTATTCTACGCTGATTAACTTTGAGTATTTTTTTCAAAATCTCTATAAACTTGGTAGGTGTAAAATACTACATCATTGCTGTTTCAATAGCCATTTATTTAGTTAGCAGTTAGGTTGAGCATATATAAGCATTGTCATGTTGTATAATCATTACGGTCTTTATGTAGCATATTAATGAAATTCTGAGCTCTAGAAATACATGAATTTTAGTTCAAATCCAGACTTCATCACTTGCTTTGGTAAAGCTAAAGCTCATGCTTAAAGCTCAGTTTCTCAAATGCTAATGGTGATAATCCTGGCATCTATCTTACACCATTGATGTGAGAACAAAGGGGAAAAAAGCATTTAATGTGCGTAGCTTTGTGCCTGATGTGGTTAAGTGTTCCACACAGGGTAAGCAGTGTATTCGTACATGAATTGGCTTTTCATTATCTGTATCCACTTTTATTTATCTGTTTATTTATTTTTGCTTGTAGTTAATATAAATAAGCTCTTCAAAATCAATAGAAAAATATTAAGTATATTAACCCTCTTCTATCATTGATTGCTATGTAATTGATTTTGCTATGTCCTTGACATAAAGTTAGATTGTACTTTTTGTTTACAGCTATATCTCTAGCACCTAGAACAATGTCTAGAAAATAGGAAGCACTTAATACATTTTTTGGATTTTTTTTTTTCCAAAAATGTCTTGGCTATTCTTGGACAGTTTCTTTAGACATAAACCTGAGAAACAACTCAACAAATTCCTTAAAACACCCTGATGGGATTTAACTGTGGAAGCGTTGGTTTTACTTAGAGAACATCTGATAAATTTATCAAATTAAGTCTTCCCGTTTGGAAACATGGTAGCATGGCTTAGTTTCTCCAAATGCATCTCTCTCCTAGATGAAAGTTGCAGGGTTCCTTCCAGAGAGTCTGATCTTCTTTTAAGTTATTCCATTGGGTTTTGTAGTTTTCTTTATATAGGTCTTGGCCACTTTTGTTAGGTTAATTTTTAATTTGAGGTTTTTTGTTTTTTCTAATGTGCTTTATTTTTTAGACGAGTTTTAGGTTCACAGAAAAGTTGTGTAGAAAGTACAAAGTACAGAAAGTTTCCATGTACCCTCTCTCCCCTCACACACAATTTCTCCCACTATTAATATCTTATACTTGTTAAAATTGAAGAATCACTACTTATACGTTATTAACTAAAGTCTGTAGTTTACATTAGGGTTCCTTCTGTTTTGTACAGTTTTTTGGGTTTTGACAAATGCATAATGCCATCTTTCCACCGTGACAGTATTCTGGAGAACAGCTTCACTGACTTTAAAATGTCCTGTATTTCACCTATCCGCGCCTTCCTCGCTCCTCTGAGCTCTTGGCAGCTACTGATATTTTTCCTGTCTCTACAGTTTGGTTTTTTTTGCCTTTTCCAGAATGTTCTATAGTTGGAATCATACAGTCTATAGCTTTTTCATGTTGGCTTCTTTCACTTAGCAATATGTGTTTAAGATTACTCCATTTTTTTTGTAACTGGATAGCTCCTTTCTTTTTATTGCTGAGTAATACTCTGTTGTCTGGACATACCACAGTTTGTTTATCCATTCACCTGTTGAAGAACATCTTGGTTGCTTTCAATTTTTGGCGATTATGGCCATATAAACATTCATGTGCACATTTTGTGTGGATATAAGTTTTCAATTCATTTGGGAAAATACCTAGAAGCACTATTGCTGGATTATATGGTAAGCTTATGTTTTGTTTTGTAAGAAACTGCCAGATTGTCTTCCAAAGTGACTGTACCATTTTGCATTCCCAAAAGCAACGAACATGATGAACATATTCTCCACCCATTAACAGGTCAACTTTGGAATTTATGTTTTCCCAGGAGATAGTTTATTTTGTCTACATTTTCTAAGTTATTTGAATACTGTTGCCCAAGCAATCTGACAATTGTTTAATGCCCATTTCTAAACATTGTTTATTTGTGTCTCCTCCCTTTTATCTTGATATATTTGTAAAATAGTTGTATATTTTGTTGATATTTATTAAAAAAAAACACTTAAAAGTACACATTTTCCCCTTTTTCTTTTATTGTACTTTAGATGAAGGTTTACAGAGCAAACTAGTTTCTCATTAAACAATTAATACACACATTGTTTTATGACATTGGTCACCAACCCCACGGCATATCAATACTCTCCCCTTCTCGGCCCTACACTCCCCATTACCAGCTTTCCTGTCCCCTCCTGCCTTCTAGTCCTTGCCCCTGGGTTGGTGTGCCCCTTTGGTCTCATCTTGTTTTATGGGGCTGTCTAATCTTTGGCTGAAGAGTGAACCTCAGGAGTGATCTCATTACTGAACTAAAAGGATGTCCAGGGGTCATACTCTCGGGATTTCTCCAGTCTCTGTCAGATCAGTAAGTCTGGTCTTTTCTTTCTTTTTTTTTTTTTTGTGAGTTAGAATTTTGTTCTACATTTTTCTCCAGTCCTGTCCAGGACCCTCTATTGTGATCCCTGTCAGAGCAGTCAGTGGTGGTAACCAGGCACCATCCAGTTGTGCTGGACTCAGTCTGGTGGAGGCTGTGGTACTTATGGTCCATTAGTCCTTTGGACTAAGCTTTCCCTTATGTCTTTGGTTTTCTTCATTCTCCTTTGCTCCAGGCAGGATGAAATCAGTGGAGTATCTTAGATGGCCACTCACAAGCTTTTAAGACCCCAGATGCTACTCACCAAAGTAGAACGTAGAACATTTTCTTTATAAACTATGTTATGCCAATTGAGCTAGATGTTTCCATAGCCCTCAACCCAGTAATTTGGTCCCTCAGGGAGATGGGATGTGTCTATGGAGCTTCCATGACTTTGCCTTTGACAAGTTGTGCCGGCTTCCCCAGTATTGTGTACTGTCTTACCCTTCACCAAAGTTACTACTTATCTATTGTCTATTTAGTGTTTTTCCCTCCCCTCCCTTGTAACCATCAAAGTTTGTTTCTTTTTGTGTGTAAAGCTTTTCATGGTACTGGTACAATGACAGATACATTGACCAATGGAACAGAATTGAGAACCTAGATGTAAATCCATCCAGCTACGGTCACCTGATCTTCAACAAAGACCCGAAGTCCATCAGATGAGGAAAAGACAGTCTTTTTAACAAATGGTGCTAGCAAAACTGGATGTCCATCTGCAAAAAAATGAAACAGGACCCATACCTCACACCATACACAAAAACTAATTCAAAATGGATCAAAGACCTAGATATAAAACCAAAACTATAAAGATCATAGATGAAAAAATAGGTCAATGCTAGAGACCCTAATACACTGCATTAATAGGATACAAACCATAACTAACAATACACAAACACCAGAAGATAAGCTGGACAACTGGGATATTCTAAAAATTAAACACTTATGCTCATCAAAAGACTTTACCAAAAGAGTAAAAAGAGAACCTACAGAGTGGGAAAAAAAGTTAGCCATGACAAATCTGACAGAGATCTAATCTCCAATATCTACAGGAAAATCCAACACCTCTACAACAAAAAGGCAAATAATCCAGTCAAAAAATGGGCAAAGGATATGAACAGACACTTGACCAAAGAAGACATTCAAGCGGCCAACAGACACATGAGGAAATGCTCGTGATTACTAGCCATTAGAGAAATGCAAATCAAAACCACAATAAGATACCATCTCACCCCAACATTACTGGCACGAATCAAAAAAAAAAAAAAAAAAAACAGAAAATAACAAATGTTGGAGAAGCTGTGGGAAGACTGGAATTCTTATGCACTGTTGGTGGGAATGCAAAATGGTGCAACCATTTTGGAAAACCATATGGTGCTTCCTTAAAACCTACAAATAGAAATACTGTATGATCCAGCAATCCCACTCCTAGGAATTTATCCTAGAGAATAAGAGCCGCCACACAAATAGACAGATGATTTTCCACTTTGGCTGCATCATTAATTTTTTACATGTTGTATTTGAGTTGTTTTTCATTTTAAAATAATTTGTGATTTTAACTTAGATTTACTTTTAATATATGAGCTCTTTAGGAGACTAAAAAGTTTCTAATTGAGCAGATGGCTTGGCCAATACTCATGCTATTCATTTCTAATTTTTTACATTGTAGACAGAAATTGTGCACTGAATGATTTCTGAATTTGGAATTTATTTAACTTTTCTTTATGATCACATACATCATTAGTTTTTGTTTATATTCCACAAATTTTTAAAAATAATATTATATCATATATGTTATATGATACTTAGTATATAATATATATGATATATAATACATAATGTTTAAAATAAGCTTGTTATATATATCATTCAAATTCTCAGGATCTTTCATAACACTTGGGTTATGTGAAAAACAATTTAGAGGATGGTATTTCCAGAAAGATAATATTTACCTCCTACACATACTCCCATACTCCAGGGAATGGGATAGTATATTTCTTAACTTTACCCATTGTGTTACCTATAAATCCGTTGAAATTCACTGTAAATGGACATCTGTGAATTATTTTCATTTCTCTCCATTTTACTTCCCTGAATCCTCTTCCATAGCTACCTCCCTTGTCAAGATTACCTGGGATTAGACTATTATTACATTTTTAACTATATACATGAAAATTTGTTTAGTCTTAGGTATAATATTCATCACTGTTTCTTGTATCTCACATCTTGCATTTCTAAATCTTTGCTTGCTTTGAAAGTGCTTTTCTTCAGACCTCACACTGAATGATGGTTTGCTGGACATAAATTAGAGGCTAAATCATTTCCCTCTATGATTTGAAGCCATTGCCCCTTGTATTCGCCCATCCAATGTTGTAAATGAGCTATTTGACTCTGGTATGACTCATTTTGCATTGTTATGCACAATTTGCATTGTTTGCTTTATTAACTTTTTTTTTTTCTTAACTTTACTTCTAGTTTGTTTTTTGCCAAGTGTTTCTACTCTCATTCATGGTGTTGGTTATCCTCAAATATTTAGTGATTTTTAAAAAATTTTCTGTTCATCTTTGAATGTGAGAGGCTCTGTTGATTGCCTCAGATGACCGAGAGGGACAGCTGGATTATGCTGCCAAGTGTACTGGTCCAGTAGTTTATCTTTGGTCCGGGGTGTTACTTGCCTCCCTGAGTCATTATCCTGCCTCTCTGGCTCCAGTGCCTATATTGTCTGCTATATTTACTTCTAAAAGTGTAACTCCTGGGAGTGGTTGGAGGTTGATTTAGCTTCTCCAAATTCATATTTCTCCTAGATGAAAGTTGCAGAGTTCTTTGTATCCACTGCTGTTGCTTTTGAAGTTCCTTCCTCCCAAACTGCCTCTGCTCCATAGTGGTCTGTTCCTATACATTTTTCTAGCTACAATTTTCTTCAGATTTAATTTTTGATAAATCTATTATTGTCTCCTTTCTATCATACAGGAATTCCTTTCTCTGCACTGTTATAAATTAATGACTTGAAAACAAATCTTTTTTTTTGTGGTTATTTCATGGCATTTGTGACAGGAGAGCAGAGGATCCTGTGAGCAGAGTTCGCCCTCTTGATCTAATCTCCAATTTATATCCATTGTGGCTGATCATTCTATGGCTGCAATTCATTTGCTTGTCATCTAGGTTATTGTTTTCGCATCTCATCCTATTCTTCTTTTGTCCTGGCTTGTTATTTCCTCCTGACTTTTTTATCCCCATTTCATGTATTTTTACATCCTATTGAAGATGACAAATGACTTTTTATTCAAGTTTATTCTGGTTCCTGTACTAGATCATTTTCAGAAGTGGGCTTAACTTCTTAGTCTACAAGGTGACATTTCCTTTCCCCTTATTGTATTGTTCACAGGCTCCATGTTGTCTTGTGTTTTCTTTTGTTTCTCTCATCCATGATAAAGGGGAATCCTTTCGGTTCCCATTTTTTGTTGACACCAAGGATATAGGGCTGTTCTCTGGCTCTTTTCACCATCTGCTAGAGTGTAGGTAGACTCAATCTTCTCTTCAGAGGTAGGGCAAGGGAGCAGGTTCATTCAGTGGCTCCCAGCACAATTCTCAGTATCCATTGTCTAGTGGTTGTTTGTCCAGTGTGGCTCCTTGAACCAAAGCAGGAGGACACTCCTTGGTGCCCATTCTCATTTCTCTAATACACACTGCCCGAGAACCACTTCTCTCCTACCACCTGACTCAAAGCTGTCTTTGTTGGGGCTAAATCTCCAAGGAACATACCAAAGCCAATCCATTACCAACTTCTATATGTTTCTATATCTGCATGAAAATAGAAAGAAAGATTAATTCATTTAATTACTCAACAGTTATCTACTTTCTCTGTTCTTTACGGGGGAACCAGGGCTAAGAATGGACAGGTGAAGATTTACTTTGTCTATCTCAAATGAAGCACAGATCCAGTGAAAGAAGATGCTCAGTATTCTAGATGTTATAGATTTTCTGAGCCAGAGGGTAGTGATGAAGGAAGACTTCTTGCATTTTCTTTTTCACACTAAATGGGATTTCTCAATTTTGTCGGTCCTATCTTTACAGTAAATTTCCTCTGTATTCGACCAATAATTTCTGTCTTAGGGTTTGATTTGGATATTGGTATGATTTGTGTTTGTTTTGTTTGTTATTGTTTTTGTTTGCTATTTTCAAAGATAGTCTAGTGGGAAGATGTTAAAAGTCTGCCTCAAGGACTAGCTACTGAAGAAGTAGTTTAATTTTGTATTTCTGTCAAGCACTTTTTTTTTTCTTTCAAAGGCCATATCCTAAGTATCAGTTTTCTAATAACTTACCATTCCAGATTTTAAATACCTTTTGACTCACTAATTTTGAAGCCGACAAAAGAAAATCATTTCAAAAAATCTTTGCTGCTAGATAAGATTTTGATGGACACTGGTGATTCAATACGTCATGTTGTCCAGTAGAATACTACCAGGTGTTACTGGTGACTACTCTCTCAGGTTTCATCACTGTCTTTGGTTTTTCTTAAAATTGAAGCTGCCTGTAGAACCTCATGTATTGTGTCACGTTAGGCTGCAATTCTGCCTCTGGTGTTAACTAGAACAAAAGCCTTCATCTTACGGGGAGGAGGACCACTTCTCTTCACATTTATATATTGTACCTGCAATGTCACTACTACACTGGATTATCTATAGTATTCTTTTTAGGGAGCATGATCAATGCAAAGCAAAACAAAATAATAGCATTTTAAATAAGGGTTAAATCATCAATCCACCCCTCCCCACTCTCTTCTTAAGTAAGACTTCCTTTGTCTTAACCACAAAATACTTCAGAAGTTTAAAGTTTTATAAAAAGTGTTTTTTATTTTGTAACATTTCAACCTTTTACTCAATGTTTGAAAGGTTCAGGTGAAGTTTCAATAATATAATTAATATTTTTCATATTTGATATAACATGTCATGATTTCTTTTTTAGAACACTGAGAGATATTGTCACAACAATTTTTCATGTGACTCAGAAATATGAGTTTTGAGAAGCATGTCTTTAACATAGATATGCATTATAGCCATTTAAAATTACCGTCTTGAAGACTTTAATTTTGATTTTAATCTGTTAATTATTATTTTGCCTTAATGGTAGAAGAGTTTTTACTGGGTGTATCTGTTACAGTAGTTTTTACTGGGCGCTGTAAGGTATGTCTTACTATGTTCTCAATATCATTATTAATTGCCAGGGTCGGTTTGGCTGGTCTGTTTCATAAGCATCCCTGAGCACTGTGCTAAGTGATGATACATATTGTTTATTATTGTCCTTAGTGACCCCGGGGCATTAGATATTTAAAACCTGAGTTTCTATAAAGAAATGCTGTCTTCTCAGTGAATTCCCAGGCTATTGTGCTCTTAGGAATGTAAACCATAGCTACCTATAATCTTTAAATGCTCCCTGGCACAATCACAGGAATCGTTAGCAAGAATATACACAGGCCCTTATGAAAAGTTGATGCTTACTGGGACAGAGCTAGAGTATAGATTTTCAGACCCCTAAGCTTTTTTTTTTTTCCTTTTGAGGCCTGGAAGTGAATAATTAGGGGAAAAAAATCTCTACTTTGTATTATGTTTACATTTTTGGTGGAATAAATCCTCATAAGCATGCAAAAGCTGGACGATGAATAAGGAAGACCGAAGAAGAATTGATGCCTTTGAATTGTGGTGTTGGTGAAAAATATTGAATATACTATGGACTGCCAAAAGAATGAACAAATCTGTCTTGGAAGAAGTACAACCAGAATGCTCCTCAGAAGCAAGAACGACGAGACTATGTCTCACATACTTTGGACATGTTATCAGGAGGAATCAGTCCCTGGAGAAGGACACCATGCTTGGTAAAGTACAGGGTCAGCAAAGAAGAGGAAGAGCTTCAGTGAGATGGATTGACACAGTGGCTGCAACAATGGGCTCAAGCATAGCAATAATTGTTAGGATGGCGCAGGACCAGGCAGTGTTTGGTTCTGTTGTGCATAAGGTCACTATGAGTCGGAACGACTTGACGGCACCTAACAATACCAGCAACAAAATCCAGATTATGTAAACTCTTAGAATTCTGGCCTGAGTCAGGTGACCTTCCTCTTTTGATAATGTAATATACATTTTAAAATAATATCTTTCTTTTTTTTAATTGTTAAAGTCATACATGTTTACCGTAGGAAATAAAAGAGAAATGAATAGAAAGGTAAATAGGAAAATAAAAGCATTCAGAGAAAAACACTATTAATGATGGGGAAAATATCTTTAAAATCCTTTTTAAAATTACTTTTTTATTACCTACTTAATACCTGAACATATTCTTTCTTTTATTATTATATTATAATAATAAAATAAATATATTTTATTTCATTTAAACGTAAATTATTGAAAGTAAGGTTAAAGTCCCTTGTAATCACCATCTTTAATTCCTGTCCTACTCACTTAAAAGTTTGCTCGGTGTCTTTCCAAACTTTTTTTTTATTATGCATTATGCATGTGCGCACGAGTGCACACACACACACAAACACACACACACACACAAGTTGGTAAAGGTAATCTGCCATGAACCCTGAAAGTCCCTATAAAAATGCAAAGCCCTGACCACTGTTTATCTGGGACATTTCTCAAGGCTGTGTTTGCAGCACGTAAACTTGAGGGATTAAATTAATTTGTCCATGAGACAAATAATTGGTTTAGTATAAAAGCAGTAGATTTCCCCCTCCCCAAGTTCAGTGTTTCTCTTCTATAATGCAATCCTTTGCTTGTGCAGTTATCCACCTAGATCATACATGCATCACCCCATGGGACTTGGGAGGCATGGGGAATCTATGCAGATGAACATCATGCTGACACTCTGGCAACAGTTTTTGCTGTGAGGAATAACATCTTTAGTCTCTGACCCAGGAGTCTTTTATCTTCTGCCTGCATCCATAAAATTGTAACAGACTAGCTTGTTACCTTGCAAATAGGGTAAAATCCTAGGGTCTGCACAATTCTTGACAAGCTCACACAAAAACTTTAGCTAACACATGGTGATCATTTTTAAAAATAAAAGGTATTACAGTAAAACCTGTGAATGCCAGAATCTGTGTAAGGTGGAAACCTGTCAGAGAAGGGCAACTCAAATATTTTACACTAATAGCAATAGAAAAGTGGTAAGACTGCACCCTGTCAAAGGTGGAAACCTTGTGCAACCCAGAAAAACAAGATAGCCCCATTGAGTTCTGGCTCTCACAGGTTTCACTGTATAATAGTACACATTTTACTTTTGACTCAAAAGTATATCTCGGGGATCTTTCCATAACACTTCATGTAGATCTACCTCACTAATTATTTTTAACCTTTATAAAGTATACTACGGAATATGTAACCTTTCCTCTATTGAGGAACATTTCAGTTATGGCCATTTGTTCACCCCTGTAAACAGCTGAGTGATGAATAGTCTTGTCATACCTCCTCGTACGAATGTAAACACAGTTCTCTCAGGTTGATATTGAGAAATGGAATTATATAAAAAGAAAGTAGATTTTACATTTTAACTGATTATGCCTTAATGTCTTTTAAAATGACTGTGCCATTTTTATATCATCTGCCAAATGAGAGGAATTTTTTCTTCAGTGTTTTCTGTTTGCTATATTTGACAGTACCAAACTTTTTTACTTTTTGTGAACCTAAAGAGTTCACAATAGTGTGCCATTAATGTTTCAATGAAGAAGAACATCACCGATATGTTTATTGGCCATTACTATTACATTTCATGTGGATTTCTTGTTCACCTTCTTTATCCTATTTCCCATTTAGTTGTTCTTATTTTCATATATGTATTCTATGAATACTTTCTTATGTATGTTCTTATTTTTAGTTATTCATCCTAATCCTTATTTTTGTATGCATTAAAATTATTTTCTCCTGATTTGTCATTTGTCTTGAAGCTTTGTTTATAGTGTTTTTTGACTCTTGCATAGAACTTATAAATTTTGAAGTAGTCAAAGTTTCATGACTTTTTTCCTTTGTATCTTGTTTAAAAAAGCCTTTCTACATCAAGACACAGCAATTTTAAAATATGTTTTCTTCTAGTGCTTTTATAATTTTTTTTGTTTGGTCTCTAATCCAACTGGGAATTAATTTTTTGGGTTATGTAAGGATAGTAATTTAATATAGTTGTTCTTTAAAAAAATAGCCAAATGGCTCATCACTACTTATTTAACAACCTATACTTTCCTTTTGATTAGCAATGTCACATGTATCATTTATAATTATTTTTCATACAGGAGTGTTTCTGGATTTATTATTTTTTTATATTTACCTATTCATTGGTGAACTGTATGTTCTTTTTAGAAATGCCACACTGTTTTGATTACTATAATTTATACCAAGTTTTTATTTAAGTCCCTTCTTTCAAGTGCTTTTTTTAAAAGACAAGATCACACACACACACACACACGATGTTGTTTAGGATTGTATTGAATTTATAGACTGATTTAGAAACAATCCTGGCATGTTTATACTATGGAATCTTCCCATTCATGAAGGTGGTATTCCTATAGTCAATCTTCTTTTATGTTGTTTAGTAAAAGTATATAGTTTTTCTCTATAAAGATTTTGCACATTATTCCCAGATACTTTATAATTTTGTTACTCTTATTTGTATTATATATTCAAATTGATTATTGTTGTTTAGGAAGAAAGATATGGAAGGCCCTTGTTATAATGATGATATAAGATCAGAAATATGCATTTCTTCTCGAGAAACAGAAATTAGCTTCTAGTTAGATTTTGAAGGCTAAGAAAATGTGTCAAAAATAAATCTATTGTTATTTAAGATTCTGACATTTAGTAGGAGATACAAATTATCCTATTTTTAATAAACTTTTTAGTAACTTTCCTATTCTACTAATACTTTTGATTATCACCAATGCCCCTTTATAATATTATAACTCATACTTTTAAGTTTGTAACATCCATCTCTCCTTAAGCTGGAGAATGGCCTTCAAAATTTTTTAAGGACTATAAGGTGAGTGGTAGGTTTTCTGAGCCCTGCATGCTTGGCAATGTACTTCTATTGTTCTTGCCGCATGCCTGGGAACGTATTTCTGTTGCTACTATACCAGAACTGTAGATATTGTTCTATTTTGTTCTGGAAGGTTAAATGTTATGGACAGAAAAACTGAGGATAACCTGATTTTTCTTTTAGAGATAATATGATTATTTCATTTTCTGCATGAACGGATGTATGAATTTTCCGCCTATCATTGCAATTCCAAGACTGTATTAAAATATATAGTTCTTTTCCAATCTAATTTGTGTGTGTACGTATGGGAGGAGTCAATTCTAATCTCCTTGCCTCATGGTTCCACGAAAGGTCTTCCATCATACTCATAGTCTCCTTGAACCTCTCTCTTTCCTCCCACTTCCCTGGAAGAAGCTACCTGTCTGAAATGTGAGTTTGGGAGATGATTTTCTGCCCCTTCTGCACATTTCTCTCTTTTTCTTAGTTCAACTTGCCTGCACAGAACATCCATATCTCTATCCTTGTGATCAACTGCCAGCCTCATGTCGGAAGCCAGCAGTTGAACATCTGTGCCAGTGACAAGTGAGCATATATATATGACTCAGGGTAAAATTACTAGGAAGCCTGTTGTGTCCAAAGATTTAAGCCAGGTTCTCACATCAGCCTTATTAAGGCATTGGTGTTTTCTATTTCTTGTTACCTAGTTCTTTGGTTTTCTTTGTGATGGTCTGGGAGGAGGATGGGCATACCACCCTAACCCCTAGTATTTGATATACTCCTTCAAGCTGCAGTTACAGGTCTTTTTTCAGTTTGGGAAATCTTTCTTCCTTCCTTTGTTTCCTTTCTGCTTTCTTTTCTTTTTTGCTTATTTTCTCCTCTATTTGCTCTATACTTTTTCTTTAAATTCAGAAGTCCCTATTACTGCAGTGGTTGCTTTGTTATGCTTTGTTTCGTTTTGTTCTCTGGATCTACCTTCAATATCCCATTCCCAGCTGTTATTATCAGTAATAGCTGCAATGGCAGAGAAAAAGAATGCAGGGACGAATCTTCACACTGAACCAAGCCCAGATCCAATCCAGTCAGAGCTATGACCACTAGTCTCAGGCTGGCCTCAGGGCCCAACCAGAAAGGAAAAATTGTGTTGGAATAACAGGAAGTACCCCTGCAGCTGTTGATCACCAAGAATATAGTATGGGAGGGGAACAAGCAAAACCAAAAACTATTGAAACCAAGGGGTATACTGTAAAGAAGTTGCTTCAATTCATAGATCAGTATCATTAACTTCCTGAGGAAACATTACTAAAGTGGATTGTGAGAGCAACTAATTTAGGGGCAGTGTCTTTAGTTTTTGAAGGCCTGGTGGCTCAGTGGTTAAGAGCTCGGCTGCTAACCAAAAGGTTGGCAGTTCGAATCC
>NW_004444012.1:5622456-5642249 GCF_000243295.1 Trichechus manatus latirostris | reverse complement strand
GCTCGGCTGCTAACCAAAAGGTTGGCAGTTCGAATCCACCAGCCGCTCCTTGGAAACCCTATGGGGCAGTTCTACTCTTTCCTATAGGGTCACTATGAGTCGGAATGGACTTGACGGCAATGGGTTTCGTCTTTAGTTTTGAATGCTGCAGAATGGAAGAGTCTGTTTGTGTTGATGCAAGACCCACAACTCACTATGGAACACATGAGTGATGCTACAAGATGCAGTGACACAGCAGATTAACCCAGCAGGGATGGCCAGCCTGGTAGACTAGATAAAATTTGCAGTGAATTTGTTTACCCTGAGAAGGGAAACTACCTCCCTCCCCTTCTAAATACCCAATGGAACACTCTGGAGGAAGCAGCTGATGTGCTGCTGGAATGGCTTTGTGGTGATCAGGGTATTCATTCAATGAGTATGCCCCTTACACAGGTCATGGAAGATATGGTGATCAAGGGAGCCCCTTCTACATGGGCACCCCATGTAACCTTGCTACTGTGAAACAAAGCAACAATCCGAGAAGTCTTGTCAGATCTGTTGCCACAGATTCCCAACATGGGTCCTAGAGATGCAAGAAATATAAGGGCGATTCATAGGAGAATGGGAAGAGGCAATGGGGGAAGAACTTACCCTAGCACAATAGAGATTTTTAGATGGTTACTAAGAAATGGGATGAATATAGTGGACATTGATGGAGTTGAGACAAAATTTCTAATGCAGCATCACAGGAAGTTGGGTAGACCAGTAGAAACTCCTGGGGGCAACGTTAAAGAGGTCTAAACAAGTCCTTTCTATTTACCCCAGCTGGGAGAAGTTTAATGATGGAAATTTCCACCTGGGACCATTTGAAGCAGAGACTCAGCTAATTGATGAAGATAAGAATTGATGAGGGAGCCAAGGCCTTCTGGTCCAGCCTCAGCAGGGGACCTGAGGCCATATGCACATGTGTGGGTGAAGTGGCCTGGGGGTGGGGAAGAGAACTTCTTGGGGCTCCTGAACATAGGAACCCAATATACTGTAATCCCAAAACCTGTCAATAAAATCTTGAAAGGGCCTAAGATTAGAGAGGGGGGTATGGGGATGCAATTATTGATGGGATTGAGGTGAAAGTTTGGATAAGAATTGGGAAATTTAAACAGATCTTGCATGAAGTAGTTGCATCTTCCTTACCTGAAGGTATTATTGGTATGGATATTACCTCTAATTGGGGGACACTCTCTCTACCTAATATTGTAAAACTGAAAGTGTGTAAGTCTGCCCTTAGGCCAGTATTGATTGGATATGCTAAAAGGGAATCATTAGAATTTCTCAAACCCACCCGGGTTGTTAATTTGAAACAGTATAAGATATCTGGTGGACAAAATGAGATTACTGCTTTAGTGAAAGACATGTTAAAGGCTGTATACCAACAAATTCTCTGTATAATAGCACTGTATGGCCCGTGAAAAAGGCGGATGGCTCATGGAGGCTGACAGTAGACTATCGAGGCCTAATTAAAGTAGTGCCATCTGTGGCTTCAGCTGTTCCAGACATGGTATCAATGGTGCAGAAAATACAACAGGCTAAATGAGACTAGTATGCAGTGATTGATCTTGCAAATGCCTTTTTCTTGATCGCAGTCTTGGAAAAGAGCCAGCCACAGTTTGCTTTCACAGGAGAAGGATCCCAATTTACTTTCACTGCATTGCCACAGGGTTACTTGAATTCACTGACTTATTGTCATGGTTTGGTTAGAAGAGACTTCGGCTTGGTGCAGATCTCAAGTGTAATGATATATTACATTGAAGAACAGGCTAGGGCTGATTTGGATACAGTGGTGACCCACATGACCAACAGAGGCCAGTTAATAAATCCAGTAAAAATCCAGGGCCCTGCCCAAACGGTGAAAATCTTGGGAATGACTTGGGCAGGAGCTACCCATGACATTCCACAGACCACCAAGAATAAGTTGTTGTCACTACCTACCCCCAAGACTAAGCAAGAGGCCCAAAGTTTGGTTGGTTTATTTGGATTTTTGAGAATACATATTCCACATCTGAGAATATTGATTGCCCCAATCAAAAAACCACTCAAAATAAAACTGTGTTTGAATGGGGGCCAGAGCAACAGCAGGCCACGTCTGAATTACAGAAAGTGGTCTCACCCTCTCTGCCTCTAGGCACTTATGATCTGCATTCAGACATGAGTTTGGAGGTGTCTGCCACACATGCTTATGCAGACTGGAGCTTATGGCAAAAACTTGAGAATGTTGCCCCACAGTGACCACTGGGATTCTGGACTAGAAAGTTTCCAGATGCTGCAGTGCAATACACACCATTTGAAAGGCAATTACTCACCTGGATGTTGATTGAGATGGCTTCAATGACAGAAGGACATAAAATCATCATGAAACCTGAAATACCCACAATGTCTTGGGTGGTGTCAGAGAAACACCCTAATAAGGAAGGTGATGCCCCAAATAGTTTCATAATAAAATGGAAATGGTTCATACAAGAACAAGGTACTGGGGGAATGCAGGGAGGCACCCACCATATCCATGAGAAGGTAGCCTCTTTTCCCATAGGCCCTATCCTGGAACCACCTGAGAAGCTGCCAGAGCCCAATGCTACATGCACATTGCCCTATGAATAACTTTCTGCTGACCAGCAGAAGGCTGCTTGGTTCATGGATGGCAATTCCAGGGTACATGGGACAATATGTGACGTGGAAGTCTTCTGCATTAAAAAAAGCAGATGGAAAGATTCTGATTGAAGAAGGTAAAAACAGGTCAGCTCAATGATCTGAACTGCATGTGGTCTTCCTAGCTGTGACAGAAGAACCGTGCAATAATGAGAGCCCATATGTTTGGATTTTTACGATTCATGTGCAGTGGCCAATGGCCTGGTTGTATGGTCAGGCAAATGGACGATGGAAAATTGGACTATTAAGGGGATACCCATGTGGGGCATGGACCTATGGAAAACACTCAGAATTTAGAGGATACGTTAACGTAGGACACGTTGATGCCCAACAGAAGAACCCCCTTCCTGGATCAGAAGGCAATTGGAATCAGCAAGTGGACCTGTTGTTATGGTCACTTGAGGTGGCCAACTGGGTCCATGAAATGAGCAGACATGGGGATGCTGCAGCAATGCAGAGATGGGCTAAATCTAGATACATCCTCCTTTCACCCTCTGAGGCAAAAAATGCCAATATGGACTGCTTTGTCTGCCAGCAAGAATGTCAGAAGTTGTAGATGGCTATGAGGCAGATTCTCTGGGAGGAAGGCCCTGCACGTAGCTGGCAAGTTGATTATATTGGAACAATGACGCCAGTGGCATCAGGTGGCTACAAATGGGTCCTCACAGGAATAGATATTTACTCTGGGCTGGGCTTTGCATATCCCATGACAGATGCAAATGCCAAAAACACTATTAAGGGATTATAACAAAAGATACTGTACCAATTTGGACCAAAGAACATACTTCACAGCCTACAGGGTGCAGCAATGGGCCAAGAAACAGCATATTAAATGGACAGACCATGTTGCATAGCACCCTCAGAGTAACGGTTTGATAGAGAATTGGAATGGACAATTGAAACATTTGTTATCTAAAACAGGGGGATATAAAGGCATGAAGGGCTGGCTCACATGCCTTCATGAGTGTGTGCTCACACTCAACATGAGAGGGGCAAGGGGATTATCACCACTAGGCAGATTCCTATGCTTCTGTGGATGATATAAGGACGAGGGAGTGGGGGAGGACACTGGTGCTACTGTAGAGTTCTTCCCCACATCACCTAAAATTGCTTTTTTCCTGCCACATGCTGCTGTCCCAGGACCAGGCATGCAGCTGCAGGTGCCAGAAGCAGGGGTGATCACTAAGCAAGAGACTGTAACTATACCCCTGAACAAGTATGCCAAAATTCCCAAGGGCCTGATGGGATGGATTATAATGGAAAAATGGAGGTTGACAGTGAATACTGCTGTATCGCCTAGTGGTCCAGATAGCCCAGTAGTATTATACCTATGTAACCCTACCCAACATGAATGGGAGTGGACTGAGGGTGAAGCACTTGCTAGACTGGTCCTGCTACCAGCAATCTGGACTGGCACAGCAGCTGAACCTGATATCCTTTCCCAAGGTGGAAAACTTTGGGTAAAAGTAAATGACAAATGGAAGGAAGCAGAAATAACTGGAGGTAAAGAAATGAACAAATGGGTTATGCAGTGGGGAAAATCTAACGTTATACTGATACTTTGAGAGAGACTCAGAGCACGGGAATAATCTTCTGTCAGTTAAATTTTATTAGAGGCCAGAAAGGGTGAGGATGAGATGACTTTTGGAGAACCTGAGCAGATCAGATGGACCACTGCTACAGACCTGAATGGTTGGTAGCTGAGTAACCTCACCCTGAGGACTCTGCCCTACCGAAGGACTAATTGTTAATGACTGTTTTGGATTGGTAAAATGATTGGGAGGAGGAAGTTAATCCTTCAAGTGTGAAAGGACCATTGGCTAGAAGAGCCAGGGGATGGCCTGCAATACAGGGAATTACTTAGTACAGCCCTTCTAACCATAGTCTTTTTGACTCCCACACAATGATTGGGTAAAAAATCCAAAAACCAAACCCGTTGTTGTCGAGTCATGCAAATAAGGTGTATGGAACCCTAATGAGGTGTAGTGGTTGGTGTTGTGTGTCAGCTTGGCTAGGCCGTGATTCCCAGTATTGTGTGGCTGTCCTCCATTTTGTGATCTAATGTAATTCTCCTAGCTATCTTCCATTTTTATGTGTTGTAAATCCTAGCCTCCCTATGTTAATGAGTCAGGATTAGTGTGGGGTGTATCTTGAGTCACAGCCTTGCAAGAGGGTATGAAAAGAGGGTATGACTCAAGTCCCATCCTTACTCAAGTCACGCCCTTCCTCGAGGTGTGCCCTACATCCAATGTATATACGTGGGTGCTCTGGTGGGGCTTTCTCTAGCTACATCTGGATCCTGCATCCAGCTCATCATTGTCTGACTTCTGTTTTTGGGGACTTGAGCCAGTGGCCTGCTGTCTGACCTGCTCATTCTAGGATTCGCCAGCTTACACAGCCCCAAGGGCCAGCAGTCTATCATCTGGCCTGCTGATTTGAGTTCATCAGCCCCTGTGGAGAAGCCTATGCCTGACCACAGATTTGGGGCATGTCAGCCTCTACAACTGCGTGAGCTGTTTCCTTGATATGGTTCATGAGTTCTGTGAGATGTTGCAGTAAATTATGGAACTCAAAGATGGGAGGGAGAGTACTGAGGAGAGGAGGAGTAGGTGATGTTAGAGATGATGTAGTGGTACAGGAATTTGGAAAAGTTGGACATTTGGGACATCTTTAATCTCTGCCTCATAAGAACCAGCTTTGTGCTGATCCTTATAAAAGAAATTATTCATTTATCACCCAACCTAATTAGAAGGTGTTTGCTAGGGCTCCATCCATTTACTTCTCAGAGGCTGTGCACAGGGTATAGGTTGATTTGACCCTTCTTTTATTGTAGTAATGTCTGTAATAGCAGACAACTCAGAAATTCTGATGTGTGATGTACTCGTGGATAGTATCCAGTGCTAATATAGGCTTTTCTCTATTTTGATATATGAGTACTCATTTCAATGACAATTTAGAAAGCAGACTGGTGACAATCATGTTTAAACTACTATCTTGTGTCCAAGTCTGTTCACTTAAATGGATTACGTCTATCAGTGACTCTGTTTCCCTATTTGTAAACTAGGGGTAATCTTGGCTACTTCTCAGAGGCATGAATATGAATGTAGTTCATGATTGGGTAAAATATTTGGAAGTGAACATTGTATGAATTAGAGATTATAATAGTACTTTTTAATTGTCACAAATATTGCTGCAAAAAATTATGAGTTTGGGACTGAAATCTTCATTTGCTCTCTGTGAATAAAGTACTCATACCCTATGTTTAAAATATCTACTGGATACAATAATTTTGTTTCGTAGTGTGCTCGGGGTAACCAGAACTGGAAGAACAAGCGTATTCTTGTAGCAGACCATGTGGGCAATCAAAATATGACAACAAAAGTGTGCAGTTTCTTTTAATTGTGCATCTGTTCTTTTATCTCTATTTTCTTTGAAAAAACTGCTCCTTCAATAAAACAACCTTATGATAAGTTTACTATATTTCCATAATACTATGGTGCACATATTTCTTTACAGCCAGAGTTTTAGTAAGCAGAGGTAAAATGCAGTGTTTCAAAGTTACCATTTGGATTTCCTTTTCTTTTGATCCATTGAAATACAGGTAGTAATTGGTTGAACTCAAGACAGCATTTGGGGGGCTTACTGTATTTTACTTTGTTTTTGATCACTTTTTAAAAAATTGAATAACCTCTGTTATTATTAAAGAGACTAATTTTATATTCTTTTTAATACCTGAGAGATAGTATTGTGTAAATTATTATTACAGATTTTGGATCATTTGTTGAGGTTTGAATCCTACACCACCATTTTAAGCCTCGGTTTCCTAAATGAAATGGAAATTGCCTACATTTACCAAGTTGACATACAAATATATTACTAAATTCATCTCAAATTATATAATGAGTATTTTTTAAAGAATTTAATAGTTTAATAAAGTAGAGCAGTATCTTACCCAGTAGTCATTCATTTGTTCTAGGGAGGCATGGGGGCATAATCTGACTTGGGTTGCAGAGAGTTAAGGGGATCCTTTGTGATAGCTATAATTTTCTTTATCCTTTGAAGATAACTTTGCATGTCAGAGAGTCATAAGCACAGAGGACATGGATAGGACCAAGTTAACAATCAACGATATTCTTCTTCGATTTGCTTTTTAAAAATTACACTGTACTAGGTGTTAAGGCAGTAGGTACAAATGATCAACTTAGTGTGTATGCTAGGAGGTTTAATCAGTGCTGTTGAAGGCTAGGAATAACAAACAATCTCATTATAAAGCGTGCGATTAACATGAAATTCTCAGTTAAATTGGAACTTCTAATTCTTAATAGATAGATAATGGGCAATGAGAACTCCTAAATTTAAATATTGAACAAGCGTTTTTTCCTACATCTGATGTTGATGTGCTATTAGTGAACCATTCTGTCTGAGAAAATAATGAAATACTTGATGATAGTATGGCCATATACATATATGCATACAAATTTTGATTTCTGTAGGGAAGTAACATATGGGAATTTAAAATGCAAATTGAAATTACTTAGATCTCTTACAAATCTTAATAGGGTAGATCTTAGGGTACTTCATTTGTGTGATGCATTTCAAATGCCACTGCAGTTTTAATTACACCAGTATGAAGATCCTTAATTGAACTCAAAGGAAAAATAATTATTTGCATTAGCCATAATACTTGGTGCTATCAAGTACTTGGCATATCAATCAATAAAACATGGTGCCTGATTATCTAACGGTGATCATAAATCACTTAGTATTGATAGTTATGCTCAATTCCCGCTTGCAGAGCATATATTGTAGAGTAAACATTCAGGCTTTGAATCAAAATTAAGACTGCTCAAGCTTGGCTTCTGTATACACAGTCGCAATTCTACTGAAATCCACATGATACTTTTTCTCAGTTGAAGAATATTCTTCAAGTGAAGGGTCTAATGAGTGTTATCTACCATGACAAATGTAATAAACCAGGGCATGTGTTACTCAGTTATCCTATCTGGAGTAATATCTACTCTTTGCTATTTTCCCTAACGCTGTTCATTCTTAAGCACTTAGCTTGCATGTCCTTACCTTCAGAAAACTTCATTGACCCTTTAGTCTAAGTTAGGCACCCTGTTAAGTACTCATATAACAACCCAAACTTCTGTGAAAATACATGATGCTGAAATAACTTGTCTTCTTCCAGCTCAACCTCTAAGATTAGACAGATGACTAATCTATTAGAAGGCAGGGACTGTGTCTACCCTATCCTTTTCGCTTTCTTCTGCATCTTTTACCTCTATCATGGTGCATGTCAGGTGTTCCAAAATTATTGTTGAATGAACGAATGAATCAATGAATGGTTGTACAAACTGGCAAGTAGGACCTGCATAAATGGAAAGGAAAATAATTATTTAGAGCTAAAAATGGAAGTTAATTTTTAAAACCCATGGATTCGAGTCTAAAGTCAGTGAATTAACAAAAATAATTATCCGAATAAAGCTGACTAGTTGATTTTGTAACAATGAAAAATGTATGGATATGTAAATTTTTAATTCACTTAATTCAATTACATGGCTTTAAAAAATGTGAACTGGTCTAGTTTCTAGATATAAACTTTAATCTAGAAATAAAAAAGTCATTGATCTTAAGTCAGCAAAGCATCTCATGTAATTATCTGGTCTACCCCCTGCCTTCAGATAGATTTATAAATGAATTTAGCTCATCATATTTTTTTTTCTCTAGATATTTGAAAAAGATTTGGTTCTAATTTGTTTACGTTAATGGGGTACAAGACACTGTTGTTTCCCAAAGCATTATAAATAAAGGGTAGTCCCACATTTTAACCCCAAATAAAGACATTTTCTTTAAGCAGGAGTACACTTTATTTGACCATTTGTTTGAAGTAAATGTCATACATATTAAACTAGATTTTTTACCTTGGATATGGTGAGAATACCTCCTTTGCTACCCCATTAGGCAGTGTGATGTAGTGGAAAGAACCTGTTCTTGATTCAGGTGGATCTGGGATGAAATTCCACCCTACTCTATATTTGAAACTTAGCGATTTTCTTGTTTCTCTGAGCTTCAGGTTCCTTATCTATATGATGGAGTAGTAATGCTTACATTACGGAAGTGTTGTTTGGGGTCCAGTGAAGTATTACATGAAAGTGCCTGGAGAATAGTAACAGTATTTTCCTTTCTTCACTTAACCTAAGAGCGGTATGGAAGGAAGTCTCCCACTTCCCTGGGTCGCTAATATAAACAGATTTGTGGCAATCTCTGAAATACATCAGAAGTTTTACTTACTATATTAATGATAGCAATAAAATAATAGTTTATATAGTTAGAGTTCATAAGACACATTTTCATAGTTATCTTATTTACTCCTTACCACAACCCAAGTAGGTATCATGGTCCATGGTGAAGCTAGTTAAACTCTACAGTCAAACCACCTTAGTTTACATCCTGGTTCTCTTGCTTAGTAACAATTGACATTTGGCATCTACCTCTCCTCTCTGTGCTTCTGTGCATCCATAAAATGAGGATAATCATGTTTGCCTCATAGGATTATTGCAACAATTCATATATAGTATTATGCATAGTATCAGAAAAGTATCAAGTACTTAAAACCAAAACCAAATCCGTTGCATTGATTCAGATTCATGGCAACTCTATAGGACAGAGTAGAACTGCCCATAGGGTTTCCAAGGAGCAGCTAGTGGATTCAAACTGCCAACCTTTTGGTTAGAAGCCATAGCTCTTAACCACTGTGCCACCAGGTCTCCTCAAGTACTTACTGTTAACTATTATTACCTGTGCTTCCTCAATGAAAAACTCAAGTACAGAGAGTTTAAGTGATCTTGAAAAGTTCCAATAGATAGTGTGAGTCTAATACATGGTTTAGACTGTGATCTTCATTGTGGTATTTCCTTTACAGCTCTCTTATTATCCAGGAATCCTTAGCTAAAACTTATGCAATGTCAAAATGCTCACCAAAATGCTGTATATTGGTTGTCTCTATTCTTGTGGGAGAACCTGGTTCTGTCCCCTGACCAGGTATAGCAAATCAAGAGGAAGCAAGTGGGCTAGGTCTGATCCATTGGCTTGTACCAGGCAAGACCTTAGAAAATGTATGCTGAAAGAAGGAATGAATTGGAAAATTGTTTATCATTAGACTTTTAGGGTAACATTTCTAGTGACATCTACTATATGTTTCTTCAGAAGAAGAGGCTATTTAAGGTATACTTGATCTCTTATCTGATTTTGACTGTCTGGAGGTAACATCGAAGAGCCTCAGTTTGGTTCACTACAATAATTCACCATTGCGACTGTTTTTCTTTGCCAAAGTGGTTATTTTAGGGGAAAAAAGATTTTAGTTAGTGGATGAAGTAAAATAGTTTGACTTCATTTGAGTTGAGGACCACTAGTCTTTTAGAGAAAAGGCTTTCCACAAATTCACCACTGTGTCTTAAAGAAACTCCCATTGAAGAAAAAGGACAAATTTGATCTTAGTTGATATAGCTTCTTAGATCTAAAATGGATTATACTAGTCTTTTTATACGGCATTTATTTCCAAATTTAAATCTTTTTTAATACAGTGTATGTTAATGTTTTAGGTTTATGTTTTAAGGAACATTAAGAATTTTGGTTCTATGACAAATGCATTGTGAATCACTCCTGATGGGGATAATTAGAAAAAAAAACTCTAAGAAAAAATGAGAGATAAAGGAGGATGTATAGTGGTTTCTGGAGAGTAAATTTGAGAGATACTCACTCATAAGTGCTGAATGGACTAAACGAGAGTTCCCCCAGTACCACAGGGGATCATGTTTTTGGACTTAGTAAATGGTACTGAAATACAGTCCAGGTGTTGAAATCAGAAAGGTACCGAACAACTGAACTAACCAGAAAAATACCAAGAAAAAAGAAGATCTATCCAGAGGTCAAGGAGCACTGGTGGCACAGTGGTTAAAGTGCTTGGCTGCTAACCAAAAGGTCGGTGGTTCAAATCCACTAGCCCTCCACAGGAGACAGATGTGGCAGTCAGCTTCCTAAAGATCTGCAGCCTTGGAAACCCTATGGGGCAGTTCTACTCTGTCCTGTAGGGTGGCTTTGAGTGGGAATCGACTCAATAGCAGTGGGTTTGGTTTTTGGTAGCCAGAGGTCCACCACCCGTCTGTCAGTTTGTTTTACTGTGGTGGCTTGCATTTTGCTGTGATGCTGGAAGCTATGCCACAAGTATTTCACATACTAGCAAGGGTCACCCATGCTGGACAGGTTTCAGTGGAGCTTGCAGACCAAGACTAGGAAGAAAAGCGTTGTGATCCACTTCTGAAAATTAGCCAGTGAAAACCTTGTGAATCACAACAGAATATTGTCTGATGTAGTGCTGGAAGATGAGTCCCCTAGGTTGGAAGGCACAGCAATGGACTCATACAAATTATCATGAAGATGGCACAGGACCGGACCATGTTTTGTTCTGTTATACATAAGGTTACCATGAGTCAAGGAAGACTCACAAGTTTTTTTTTGCTTGGAAGACTAAGCAAAATGGCTTCTTTACTGTGCTGAGGAATACAGAAGGAGGAAGAGCAATTAAGGTGGAGATAGTGAATAAATTTTGGACACACTGAGTTTAAGGAAATTGCAGGCATTTATGTATTTAGTTATTGTAATCTGCAAAGTGCTGAGCTAAATTCTTACGTAAGAGTTTTGGAAAGACACAGAGTATCAATCCTGATTTTAAACAACTTATGTGCTAGTAAGGGAGAAAAGACATGATTCCAGTTAACTGTAATATTTAGCAGATAGTCTAAAAGTCATGCAATAGAGATCAAGTCCAGAGATAGGAGATTTCTCTTATCTAAAAAATGATTACAATGTTTCTGTTTTTCTGTTCAGGTCCATTTGGTATTTTATTTATAACCTGATTATCAGTGAGAAAAATTTGATTTTCATTGTGCAAAACCAAGAGAGCTGTTACCCAGGTTGACAACTTTTGTTGACAGTAAACAAAAACATTTCACTTTCTAATTTACAGTTATACAAAAATATTTCCTCAGTTGTGAATATATAAAAGATACTCTTCCAGTGGCAAAACTTCCACTGAGTTAAAAATATACAAAGACATCCTACATTCATTATTAATTGAATCTTAACCTATTTACTGAAACCACATTAGTAAATAAGATGTATTTTAGCAATTTAAAGTTGGATATTACCATCTAAATTTGCTAATAAAATTTTATCTTTTTATTAGGAATTTAATATACCATTTGTATTAATTAAAAATTTCTAAAATCATACCATAATAATTTACATATGAAAATTATAAATTGTATATACTTAATTTTATTTTCAGTAGCCCAATAATTTCAATTATTTTCATTAGCCCAAGTATATTTAGTAGTAGAGTAAACTGTATTTCTTGACTGCTATAGTAGAAAAAAAGTAATTTACATTTTTATATCATTAATACATTTTAATGGATGTATAATTTCTGTGGGCTTTTTTTTCTTAGTAAAGTCATACCTTCTCCGTAACCCATTTAAAAATATTTGTATAGCTTAGAGTTGAAGACTTCTTAAATTTGTTTTTGTATTTCAAGGTTTCTCTATAAATGTATGTACCAATAATTCTGAAAGAAGAACAAAGCCCCTGTGAGTTATATTGTAGATGTTAATGATGTTGTTAAAATGATGACAGATTGCTTTAACAGTGGCTATGCTCTTAATTGGAGGAAGTCTAACAAAATGTGCTATTTCATATTACTTAAAAGAGTCAGCCAAGAGCTATCATCTACTTACAATCATGTCTTAATCTGAAGCACAAAGCATGTGCAGTATCAAAACTGATAGAAATTGCAAGAAGCATGTATTCATGCACTGTACGTTCACTCAGACAACCCATTAAATAGTGTTTGTTAACCTTTAATTCAGATGTCTGCAATAAGATAATATAATGTAAAACACAAGTCAATGGAGGGTCATAAAACTGTTTCTGTTACAGTTTTTATTAGCCTGTTATTCTATGCTGAATGCAGTTACACCCTGAAGCAAGTCTTGTATACAAGTATGGTATCAGTATATTCTAATACAAATTTAACTTACTAAATATGTGACAAGTATATGTTTCTTGCTAGGCTCCATGAAAACATAGACACTGTTGTTGGTGAATGCCATTTCCAACTTTATCTCATGGGCTTGCCCTTGTAATTCAGAGGAACCATGAGGGCTCTCGGCTGCACCCTCCAACTTACATTGCAATAAAACCCAGAGGATTTGGTTTATCTACCCAGAGGATTTTTAATTTAATTTTTATGCTGGGTATTCTATTTTTAAAGGGTATGTATATACATATAGACATATATTTTGCATATCTAAAAGGGAAGAATATCCTACTGAAATGGATAGAGGATTATGGATGTTCTTATGTTTTTTCCACTTATCAGTATTTTCGGATTTTTCTGTAACATGTATTTCTTGCAGAGTAAAAGATTTTTAATTATGTTGGATATAGTTGAATAAAAATAAAATGACCATAGAACCAGTGCTAATCTCCTGTTCATGTTTACAAAGCTACCTCCTTGCAGTACAAAAATTAGACACTATCTTAGAGAAGGAACTTTAATTGAAGTTTACATTCATCTGATCAGCCCAGGAAGCCATGTATATTTTTGCTCAAATTGGTGAAAATTATTATCATGTTCCTTCAAATACAGAAGTTCAGAGTGACAACAGACTTATGAGTGGTAGCCATCAAGACATTTACATTGTCCCCTCTACACTGTAGATGAATGGCACCAGCTCTCAAACTTTGGACAGAGTCAGAAAATGGAGTTCCATTGCTGTCTGTTAAACTCATATCTTCCCTGGCTAAGGATTGTTAAGCATTGAGACTATTTCTTGAAAAGTTGACCTGGTTTGGGAATAAGATAACATATTTAGGAAACCTCAAAGCATATCTTTTAAACTAAATGATCTATTAACAGAAAACCAAGAATCGACTTTCCTATGTACTGGTCAGAATGCAGCCAACATAGCTTTTGACTCCATTTAGGTAAGGGGCAAAGGATCTTGAGTGGTTTTCCCTGTACTGTATTTTTATGCAAATAACGCACACCTTCTATGTTTATTTGCCAATCATGCCCTCCTCCCCCACCACAAGGCATTTTTGTAAATGCAATATACTAATTTTATATATTTTTTACAGCAACATGTGAAAAAAAATGGCATAGCAGCGTGGCACTTACGAAAATACTTTGCAGGGGGAGGGTGCAGTTGGCAAACAAATGTAGAAGGTGTACATTATTTGCATAAAATATGGCAAGTCCTTTCCATTTTTCCATTCATATCTACATGTGCGCACACATACACACTGTGATGGTTAAGACTGTATGTCACCTTGGCTGGGCCATGATTCTCAGTGTTCATATATGATCACTCCCATGATGGGATCTGCTATGAGTAGCCAATCAGTTGAAAGGGAGTTTCCTTGGGCATGTGGTCTGCATCTGAATATAAGCCGATGTTCTGGCTTTTTGCTCTCTCTGGATCCTGCAGCTACCTCCTGTTCATCTGACCTCTGGTTCTTGGGACTTGAGTTATCAGCTTATCTGCTGATCTCGGGATTCATCGATCTTCACAGCCTGTGAGTGGGAGCCCTGCTCTCTGACCTGCTGATCTTAGGTTTGCCAGCCGCTGCAGCTATGTGAATCAGCAGAAGCCTTGTGATCTTGCCTGCCAGTCTTGGGATTGATTGATCTTCACAGCCTGTGAGCAAGAGCCCTGCTCTCCGACCTGCCGATCTTGGGTTTGCCAGCCTCTGTGGCTACGTGAATCGAGAGAAACTGCTATCCTGATCCACGGACTTGGGACGTTCCAGCCTCTACAATTGCATGAGCAGTTTCCTTGATACAAATCTCTCTCTATATATATTTATATGCTTCTCTAGAGAACCCAGGCTAACACACACACACACACACACACACACACACACACACACACACACACACACACACATTCAGACTTAAATTTGAGAGTCCTCAAAGACCAAATCTATTTACATAAATACTCTGAAGGGACTATTCTTGGCTCACAAGAAATAAAGTGTATGTGACTCATTGTGCTTTATCATTTTTTGTCAGTTTTCTATAAGTCATTTTTGCCTCTGAGTCTTTACTTACCTTTCTGCATCAATTGTGAGCTCAGTAGATTACCTCAAGTGTGAATTAACTCAATGAACTACAACTTGCTTAGTGGGCAAGTGGATTACCTTTAAATGTTGACCTTGTGTCTTTTCCTTTGTTTTTTTGATGATGTTAAGGTATAAATGAATTCATGAATTGCCTATTTTTTGTGATGTACTCACACCTAAAAATTGTGCAATTGTGTCTTTCATTTAAATCACTTGAACGTATACAGATTTCAAATAAGAGGCCATGATGGTAATACTCAAAGCTATTTCCCTCTTTTCCAAAGCTTGTGGCTTTTTAATATCTAGATATTAAGCTTTTTAGGTCATATTTGGAACCTATAAATGTCTGAGACTGACTCTAGACTAAGTGGAAAGATGTTCAAACAGCTAATCAAACTCAAGGGTTCACATTTAAATCCACTACTAACCCTCCTAAGGGTTTCTTATCACTTATAATTAGTTCTATGTGATTATTTACATTATTTATGCTGGTAAACAGAGTAATTTCTTTCAATTAAATTAAGTGGCTCCCAACATTTTGCCTACTTTATTAGGATAGTTGTGAAGTTGCAGTGTCTTTAATTAAGAACCACTATACTTTGGGCTAGTTTAGTCCTTGATAAAGAGGAGTAGTTTTAAGGAACTGGAACTCAAGTTTCTTCTTTTAAAAAAAATATCCCCTTCTCCAGAAACTTCTTTCTAATAACTCTACCAGAATGTTTGAAAATTTTGAGCAGGTCCAAATGACTCTCTTGCTGAAACTATTTTATTCCACTCATATTCTTTCCTGGTTCTCTAACCATTAGAGACGGTCTTCTTCTGAGCAACCATTTAAAAAGCCTGTTGGAAGATAAGGAAAAGGTGAGTTTTGTATTAGTTTTCTACTTCTGTGTAACAAATTAACAAACATTTCGCAGCTTAAAATCATACATTTATTGTCTCATAGTTTCTGTAGGACAGGAGTTTCACAGGACGGCACTAAATGAGTTGGCTGGGATGTGTTCCTTTCTGGAGCTCCGAGAGGTTTCCCCCAGTTTCTTGCCACAAAATGGAAGCTTCTTTCCTAAAGCCAAGAGGAGAATCTCTCTGACCTCAGGGAAGGCCAAAGCCCTTTTATAAAGGGCTTCCAACTGATTCAGTATGGCTGTTATGGATTGAATTGTGTGCTTCCAAAACAATACATTGAAGTCCTAACCCCTGATACCTGTGAATGTGACCTTGTTTGGAAATAGGATCTTTGAAGATGTTAGCAGTTAAGTTTACATGAGCTCACACTGGGTTAAGGTGGGTCCTAATATAACCTGAGAGCTGTACTTAAAAAAGAGAAGAGACACAGAGACATAAACAGATGGCCACGTGAAGATGTGTCTACACACCAGGGATGTCTGAGGCTACCAGAAGCCAGGAGAGACAAGAAAGGATGTTTGCCTCTAGACTTCAGAGGAATAACAGCCTAGGTGATACATTGATTTGGACTTCCAGCTTCCAGAACTGTGAGACAATGAATTTATATTGTTTAAAGCACCAGTCTTGCAGTACTCTGCTACGGCAGCCCTAGGAAACTAATACAAAAGCCTACACAGGATGATCTCCCCGTTGATTAACATTAAGTCAACTGATCTGGGACTTTGATTACATCTGAAAAGTCCCTTCACCGTTGTCATATAACAGAACTGAATCACAGGAGTAACACAAGAGGGTGGAGATGACGGGAAACCATCTTAGAATTCTGCCTATTACAAATTTATATGTCAGGTTTTTTTTTTTTTTTAGAAAACTGTAGATTGAGAGAAGTTTAAAACCAATAGATCTGCTAGACATTATCTTTCTTATAATACAGAAGTTATATTCTGCTGCCAAATAGTTTTTGTTTTCTTGTTTATGGCATACAGGAAAGACTGTTTTCAAATTTCCCTTTTTTAAAGTGAGGTGAGCTTGAAATGCTACTGTTTCTTATAACCATTGCATCTCACAGATTACCTTTATTGGAAATTCATAATATTTATAAGCAAAAATAAGAGCTATAATATATTGAGCACCTATTATGTATTAAGAAATCCTGGTGATGTAGTGGTTAAGAGCTATGGCTGCTAACCAAAAAGGTGGCAGTTCAAATCCACCAGGCACTCCTTGGAAGCCATATGGGGCAGTTCTACTCTGTCCTATAGGGTTGCTATGAGTCAGAATTGACTGGACGGCTATGGGTTGGGTATTATGTATTAAGCATATAAACACTTTTTAATCCTTAAGAAACTTTATAAGCTGGGTTCTGTTACTCCCATTTTATAGATGAAATCAAATATTGAAAAGTTTGCATTATGTTCTAAATGTCACAAAGATTGTAGGGAGAACGTGCTTATGTGAATTAGGTCATTCTAATTCTAAAATTCATCACTTGTCTGTCAGTTTGTCTTTCTTTGATGGCTTGCATGTTGCTGTGATGCTGGAAGCTATACCACTGGTGTTTCAAACAGCAGCAGGGTCACTCATGGGGGACAGGTTTCAGCAGAGCTTCCAAACTAAGACAGACTAGGAAGAAGGACCTGGTGATCTACTTCTAAAAAACTTAACCAGTGAAAACCTTATGAATAGCAGTGAAACATTGGTATACTGCCGAAAGATGAGCCTCTCAGGTTGAAAGGCACTCAAAATACAACTGGGGAAGACCTACCTCCTCAAAGTAGGGTCAACGTTAATGACGTGGATGGAGTCAAGCTTTTGGGACCCTCATTTGCTGATGTGGCACAACTCAAAATGAGAAGAAACAGCTGCAAACATCCAGTAATTGGAACATGGAATGTAGGAAGTATGAAAGTAGGAAAATTGGAAGTTGTCAAAAATGAAACGGAACCCATAAATGTATATCCTAGGAATTAGTGAGCTGAAATGGACTGGTATTGGCCATTTTAAATCAAACAATCATGTCGTCTAGTATGCTGGGAATGACAAATAGAAGAGGAATGACATTGCATTCATTGTCAAAAAGAACATTTCAAGATCTATCCTGAAGTACAGTACTGTCAGTGATAGGATAATCTCTACATGCCTACAAGGAAGACCAGTTAACATGACTATTATTCAAATTTATGCACCATCCATTAAGGCTAAAGATGAAGAACTTGAAGATTTTTATGAACTTCTGCAGTCTGAAATTGATCAAACATGCAATCAAGATGCATTGATAATTACTGGTGATTGCAATGCAAAAGTTAGAAACAAAGAAGAAAGATTGGTATCTGCAAAATATGGCTTTGGTAATAGAAAAAAATGCTGGGGGTCACATGATAGAATTTTGCAAGACCAATGACTTATTCATTGCAAATACCGTTTTTCAACAACATAAACAGTGACTATACACGTGAACCTCGCAGGATGGAATACACAGGAATCAAATCGACTACATCTGTGGAAAGATGACGGAGAAGCTCAGCATCATCAGTCAGAACAATGCCAGGGGCCAGCTCTGGAACAGACCATCAATTGCTCATATACAAGTTCAAGCTGAAGTTGAAGATAATTAAAACAAATGCACAAGAGTCAAAGTACAACCTTGAGTATATCCCACCTGAATTTAGAGACTATCTCAAGAATAGAGACGGAAGACCAGAGGAGTTGTGGGATGACATCAAGGACATCATACACGAAGAAAACAAAAGGTCATTAAAAAGACAGGAAAGAAAGAAATGACCAAAATGGATATCAGAAGAGACTCTGAAACTTGCTCTTGAACGTTGTGTAGCTAAAGCAAATGGAAGAAATGATCATGTGAAAGAGTTGAATAGAAGATTTCAAAGAGCAACTCAAGAAGACAAAGCATTATAATAATATGTGCAAAGACCTGGAGTTAGAAAACCAAAACGGAAGAACATGCTTGGCATTTCTCAAGCTGAAAGAACTGAAGAAAAAATTCAAGGCTTGAGTTGCAATAGTGAAGGATTCTATGGACAAAATACTGAATGATGCAGAAAGCATCAAAAGAAGATGGAAAGAATACACAGAGTCATTGTACCAAAAAGAATTGATCAATGTTCAACCATTTTAGGAGGTAGCATATGATCAAGAACCAATGGTACTGAAGGAAGCAGTCCAAGCTACACTGAAGACATGTGTGAAAAACAAGGCTTCAGGAATTGACAAAATACTATTGAGATGTTTCAACAAATGATGCAATCTTGGAAGTGCTCACTCGTCTATGCCAAGAAATTTGGAAGACAGCTACCTGGCCAACTGACTGAAAGAGATCCATATTTATGCCCATTCCAAAGAAAAGTGATCCAACAGAATACAAAAATTATTGAACAATCTCACTAATATCACACACAAGTAAAATTTTACTGAAGATCATTCAAAAGCAGCTACAGCGGTACTTTGACAGGAAACAACCAGAAATTCAAGCCGGCTTCAGAAGAGGACATGGAAAGAGGGATATCATTGCTGATGTCAGATGGATCTTGGCTGAAAGCAGAGAATATCAGAAGGATGTTTACTTGTGTTTTATTGACTATTCAAAGGCATTAGTCTGTGTGGATTATAACAAATGATAGATAACATTGCAAAGAATGGGGATTCCAGAACACTTAATTGTGCCAATGCAGAAACTGCATATAGACCAAGAGGCAGTCGTTCGAATGGAGCAAGGAGATACTGAGTGGTTTAAAATCAGAAAACCTGTGTGTCAAAGTTGTATCCTTTCACCATACTTATTCAATTGGTATGCTGAACAAATACCCCAAGAAACCAGACTATATGAAGAAGAAAGTGACATCAGGATTGGAGGAAAATTCATTAACAACCTGAGATAAGCAGATGACACAACCTTGCTTGCTGAAAGTGAAGAGGACTTAAAGCAATTACTGATGAAGATCAAAGACTACAGCCTTCAGTATGGATTACACCTCAACATAAAGAAAACAAAAATCCTCACAACTGGA
>NW_004444012.1:5565200-5622310 GCF_000243295.1 Trichechus manatus latirostris | reverse complement strand
TGTATTGGTCAAATCTGCTGCAAAAGATCTCTTTAAAGAGTTGAAAAGCAAAGATGTCACTTTGAGGACTAAGGTGCACCTGAGCCAAGCAATGGTATTTTCAATCACTTCACATGAATGCAAAAGCTGGACAATGGATAAGGAAGACCAAAGCAGAATTGATGCCTTTGAATTACAGTGTTGGTGAAGTATATTGAATATACCATGGACTGCTAGAAGAATGAAGAAATCTGTTTTGGAAGAACAGCAAGAATGCTCCTTAGAAGGATGACAGAGAGACTTTGTCTCACTTACTTTGGGCATGTTATCATGAGGGACCAGTCCCTAGAGAAAATATCAAGCTTAGTAAAGTAGAGGGTCAGCGAAAAAGAGGAAGACTCTCAACGAAACAGGTTGACACAGTGGCTGCAACAATGGGCTCAAATAAGCAATGATTGTGAGGGTGGCACAGGACCAGGCAGTGTTTCATTCTGTTGTACATGGGGTCGATATGAGTCCCAACGGACTCCATGACATCAAACAACAACAATTCTAAAAATGTGGGGTTTTCTTTCTTTTATTTTGCCTTGCTGAAAAGTCACATGGTTTAGGTAAAGTTGACATAGCCCATCTGAAAAGCCCACTGAGTCCCATATTTCTAATGTATAGTGAAATCTCTCTCTTAACAATTTCCCCTAGAGCTTGGGATTTGGTATTGTTGTGTTAGGTGCTGTTGAGTCGCTTCTGACTCATAGGTGTTAAAAGGATTTAAATCTATAACCAGCAAGAAAGCTGGGTGCTGAATAGATGTCGGAGCTCATTACACCATTGATGTCAAGCATTGAAATGGTAATAGATTATACCACTTCCAGAGATGTTGCAGAAGACAAATCGAAAAAGGGTTAAAATACTTGTATGCTTTATTGCAGTTTAATGTGATTTTCTCCATTGTTCCATGTGAACAAAAAAGCTCTAAATACTTCTAGAATATTCCCTAGAGTCCATCACTTTGTTCATGCACAGCAAAGTTTGAGAATATGTTCTTTTTAAAGAAAGCTAAGTTTACTAGGACATGTGAATTACGACACCACCTCCATCCTCCTCTCCCTTTTCTATATATTTGTCTTATAAGAGCTATAGTCAGGTTTCTTAGACATTGCTTATTTTAGGGAAAAAAAAAAATCTCCCTGTGAGAATCACTCCTTGTGAGAATCAGCCCTCCCAGAAGATTTTAACATACTCCTGGTTAAGTATTATTGAATAGATTTCATACGATATTATATGGAGGATTCATGGGCAGCATACCCATAGGTACATGAAGAGAGTAACAATGAAGTCTTTCTAGGCCTTTTGTGATGGTTCACTAATTGCGAAATGCCAACCAGGTCTTGGGCCAACATCCCTAAGATAGTACTACTAGCCTAAGTGTCCTTAGCTTTTCAACATATGAATTGAAAGGGCTGGGAAATTATGAGCAACTGCTGAAAAATATTGATGTACAAAAACTTAGTTGACATTGCAGCTAACCGTCAAACACTAGTGAGAATGTATGTCAGATGCTCATTTTGATGATTCTCTTCCTTTTGAACTCTTGCCTTAATCATCTCTTTCCTAAGTCATTCTCTTTCTTCTGATAAAAATTATGAACATTAAAATAGCTATGTATTTGAGGCCTTTAGAGGCGGCATTGCATAAGGCAGAGAAAGAATATTTGCTAAAAATCGAATTTATCAATACTCATTGGGTCATAACCCTATTGGACATGCTGCTCATTGTTTACACCAGATTGTTGCCTTAGCATAACTATACCCTACAAGAAAATATTGCCTCTGGCTTGTAGAATCATCCCATGAAAGAGCAGCAATTGCTAAAATTTCTTAAAAAACAAGCCAGTAAATAGAACACTCTATTAGGAACACTTAATAGCAATCCCAGGAGCAAAAGTCACGCATGTACTTTCAGTGACGTTGTGACCTAACAGATGGGGTCACCATTCAGCTAACTGCTTATCAAGATCTGGAGACATGTGTGTCAGGCACAGGGCCAGGCCCTCTGATCATTAATATATGGTATTACCATCAAAACAACCAGATATCTTAGACCAAATTTAAGAAATATACACATCTTAATTTTACTATATTTTGCTCAGGCTTACCAAGGGTGGGGGCAGCGTCAATTTTCTCTCTCACTCTGTATCTCTATATCTATCTACCTACCTACCTACCTATGAATCTATCTTGCCCATACCTTTCTTCAGAACCCTGTTGTCGTTGTTGTTAGATGCTGTTGAGTTGGTTCCAACTCATAGTGACCCTATGTACTACAGAATGAAACACTGCCCAGTCCTGCACCATCCTCACAATCGTTGTTATGCTTGAGCCCATTTTTGCAGTCACTGTGTCAATCCACCTTGTTGAGGATCTTCCTCTTTTTCGCTGACCCTCTACTTTACCAAGCATGATGTCCTTCTCCAGGGACTGATCCCTCCTGATAACATGTCCAAAGTATGTGAGATGTAGTTTCACCATCCTTGCTTCTAAGGAGCATTCTGGCTGTTCTTCCAAGACAGATATGTTTTTTCTTCTGGCAGTCCATGATATATGCAATATTCTTCGCCAGCACCACGATTCAAAGTCATCAATTCTTCTTCCGTATGCCTTATTCATTGTCCAGCTTTCGCATGCCATATGAAGCAGTTGAAAACACCATGGCTTGGGTCAGCTGCATCTTAGTCTTCAGGTGACATCTTTGGTTTTCAACACTTTAAGAGGTCTTTTACAGCAGATTTGCCAATGCAATGCATCTTTTTATTTCTTGACTGCTGCTTCCATGGGTGTTGATTGTGGATACAAATAAAATAAAATCTTTGACAACTTCAATCTTTTCTCCATTTATCATGATGTTGCTTATTAAGCAAGTTGTCAGGATTTTTCTTTTCTTTTTATTGAGGTATAATCCATACTGAGGGCTGTGGTCTTGATCTTCATGAGTAAGTGCTTCAAGTCCTCTTCACTTTCAGCAAGCAAGGTTGTGTCATCTGCATAACACAGGTTGTTAACGAGCCTTCCTCTAATCCTGATGTGGAGTTCTTCATATAGTCCAGCTTCTCAGATTATTTGCTCAGCATACAGATTGAATAAGTATGGTGAAAGGATACAACACGGATGCACACCTTTCCTGACTTTAAATCACACAGTATCCCCTTGTTCTGTTTGAATGACTGCTTCTTGATCTATGTACAGATTCCTCATGAGCACAATCAAGTGTTCTGGAATTCCCATTCTTCACAATGTTATCCATAATTTGTTATGATCCACACGGTCGAATGCCTTTGCATAGTCAATAAAACACAGGTAAACATCTTTCTGGTATTCTCTGCTTTCAACCAGGATCCATCTGACATCAGCAATGATATCCCTGGTTCCACATCCTCTTCTGAATCCGGTTTGAATTTCTGGCAGTTCCCTGTCTATATTCTGCTGTAGCTGCTTTTGAATGATCTTCAGCAAAATTTTACCTGTGTATGATATTAATGATATTGTTTGATAATTTCTTAATTCAGTTGGATGATCTTTCTTGAGAATAGGCATAAATATGGATCTCTTCCAGTCAGTTGGCCAGGTAGCTGTCTTCCAAATTTCTTGGCATAGACGAGTGAGCACTTCCAGGACTGCATCTGTTTGTTGAAAAATCTCAATTGATATTCCGTCAATTCCTGGAGCCTTGTTTTTTGCCAATGCCTTCAGTGCAGCTTGGACTTCTTTCAGTACTATCAGTTCCTGATCATATGCTATCTCCTGAAATGGCTGAACTTTGACCAATTATTTTTGCTACAATGACTCTGGGTATTCCTTCCATCTTCTTTTGATGCTTCCTTCATTGGTTAATATTTTCCCTGTAGAATCCTTAAAACTCGAGGCTTGAATTTTTTCTTCAGTTCTTTCGGCTTCAGAAATGCCAAGTGTGTTCCTCCCTTCTGGTTTCTATCTCCAGCTGTTTGCACATGTCATAATACTTTACTTTGTCTTCTCGAGTTGCCCTTTGAAATCTTCTGTTCAGCTCTTCTACTTCATCATTTATTCCTTTTGCTTTAGCTACTCGATGTTCAAGAGCAAGTTTCAGAGTCTCTTCTGACATCCATTTTAGTCTTTTCTTTCTTTCCTGTCTTTTTAATGACCTCTTGCTTTCTTCATGTATGATGTCCTTGACGTCATTCCACAATTTATCTGGTCTTCAGTCATTAGTGTTCAATGCATCAAGTCTATTCTTGAGATGGTCTCTAAATTCAGGTAGGATATACTCAAGGTCATTCTTTGGCTCTCCTGGACTTGCTCTAATTTTCTTTAGTTTCAGCTTGAACTTGCATACGTGCAATTGATGGTCTGTTCCACAGTTGGCCCCTGGCCTCGTTCTGACCGATGATATCGCGCTTTTCCATCATTTCTTTCCACAGATAGAGCCAATTTGATTCCTGTGTATTCCATCTGGCGAGATCCACATGTATAGTCGCCATTTATGTTGTTGAAAAAAGGTATTTGCAGTGAAGAAGTTGTTGGTCTTGCGAAATTCTATCATTTAGTTTCTGGCATCGTTTCTATCACTAAGGCCCTGTTTTCCAACTACCGATCCTTCTTCTTTGTTTCCAACTTTCACGTTCCAGTCACCAGTAATTATCAATGCATCCTGATTGATCAATTTCAGACTGCAAAAGTTGGTAAAAATCTTCAGTTTCTTCATCTTTGGCCTTAATGGTTGGTGCGTAAATTTGAATAATACTCGTATTAACTGGTGTTCCTGGTAGGCGTATGAATATTATTCCCATCACTGACAGCGTTGTTCTTCAGGTGGATCTTGAAACGTTCTTTTTAACTATGAATGCAAAGCCATTCCTCTTCAAGTTGTTGTTCCTGGTATAGTATAGTAGACCATATATGATTGTCCAGTTCAGAATGGCCCATTTCTTCAATCCATTTCAGCTCACTAATGCCTAGGATATCGATGTTTATGCATTTCATTTTTGATGACTTCCAGTTTTCCTAGATTCAGACTTTGTACATTCCATGTTCTGATTATTAATGGATGTTTGCAGCTGTTTCTTCTCATTTTGTGTCATGCCACATCAGCAAATGAAGGTCCTGAAAGCTTGACTCCATCTACATCATTAAGGTTGACTCTACTTTGAAGAGGCAGCTCTTCTCCAGTCGTATTTAGGTTTATTATTATTATTTTTTTTTGTTAATCTGAACCTTACCCTAGTATATTCAACTAATTTATTGAACATATTCACTTAAAAATCTTAAAAGTATTTCAAACTCAAAACAAAACCAAAAAATTTTTAAAAATGCCCTACAATAAGCACCAAGAGGGCAGGGACCATGTCTCCTATTCTTGAGTGTTTCCTTAGGCTCTAGTGTGGTTTCTGACATTAAATAGGTTTTTTAAGAAATTTATTGAATGAATAAACGAGTTAAGAAACTCATACTCTTCCACATCCCCTGAGAGCCTTGTCCAAACCTGCTTTTCCACTCTTGTGTTTTTCACAAAGTGAATGGCACCACCTTCTACCTGCTGAATCAGTCTAAAATCTAGAAGTTATCGTCTGCAAGTTTAGCTCGTTCACTTTTTGACACCCAATTGTAATTGACTACCACATCATGTCACTTCTCTTTCCTAAAGTACTCTTATAGTTATCCCTTCTTCTCTACCCCAGTTGTTAATTACTGTTATTGCAATAGTCCAGAATCCTTGCCTTCCTTTTCTGGACTATCAGGATGGTCTCCTTATTGATATCTGCATCTCCAGTTTTGAAATTCTCCAATCCATCTCTATTTTATGCTGTTATCTTTCTGTAATACAAATTTAATTATGTTATTTAGCACTTTAGAATCATTCAGTGACTTCACGTTGTCCACAGAATTATGAATAATATTTTGAATGAGGCAAACAAAACAAAAATGGATCTGGTATTATTAACATGTATTTTGGATTCTATTCTTGCCAGCTTTTTCTAGAACCATATATTATCAAATTTTCTTCTCTTTGCTGTATATTTAACCTCTTCTACTCAACTAGAATCTTTCCGTCAGAATTTATTTATTTATTGTGCTTTAAGTGAAAGTTTACAGTTCAATTTAGTTTCTCATACAAAAATTTATACACACATTGTTATGTGACCCTAGTTGCTCTCCCTATACTGTGACAGCACACTCCTCTTTCCACTCTGGATTTCCCGTGTCCATTAAACCAGCTCCTGTCCCTTTCTGCCTTCTCATCCTGCCTCTGGACAGGAGCTTCCCATTTAGACTCATGTATGTATTCTAGTTGAGCTAAGAAGCACACTCTTCATGAGTATCATTTTACATCTTATACTCTGGTCTGATGTTTGTCTGAACAGTTGGCCTCAGGAATGGTTTTAGTCTTGGGTTAACAAAGAGTCCAGGGGCCATGTCTTCCAGGGTCCCTCCAGTCTCAGTAAGACCATTAAGTCTGATCTTTTTACTAGAATTTGAGTTATGCAGCCTACTTTTCTCCTGCTCCATCAGGGACTGTCTGTTGTGTTCCCTGTCACGGCCGTCATTGGTGGTGGTGGGCACCATCTAGTTCTTCTGGTCTCATGCTGATGGAGTCTCTGGTTTATGTGGCCCTTTTGTCTCTTGGGCTAATATTTTCCTTGTGTCTTTGGTGTTCTTCATTCTCCTTTACTCCAGGTGGGTTGGGACAAATTGATGCATCTTAGATGGCGGCTCGCTAGCTTTTAAGACCCCAGATGCCACTCACCAAAGTAGGATGCAGAATGTTTTCTTAATAAACTTTGTTATGCCAACTGACCTAGATGTTCCCTTAAATCATGGTCCCCAGACCCCTGCTCCTGCTACTCTGTACCTCGAAGTGTTTTGTTCTATTCAGGAAACTTCTTAGCTTTTGGTTTAATCCAGTTGTGCTGACATCCCCGTAGTGCGAGTTGTCCTTCCATTCATCTAAGATAATTCTTGTCTACTATCCAGTTAGTGAATACCCCCTCCCTCCCTCCCCACCCTCGTAACCATCAAAGAATGTTTTCTTCTGTGTTTAAACCTTTTCTTGAGTTCTTATAATGATGATCATATACAATATTTGCCCTTTTGTGACTAATTTCACTCAGCATAATGCCTTCCAGATTCATCCATGTTATGAGATGTTTCATGGATTCATCGTTGCTCTCTACCATTGCGTAGTATTCCATTGTGTGAATATACCATAATTTGTTTATCCATTCATCAATTCATGGGCACCTAGGTTGTTTCCATCTATTTGCTACTGTGAACAGTGATGCAATGAACATGGATGTGCATATCTCTATTCGTGTGACAGCTCTTATTTCTCTAGGATATATTCCAAGGAGCGGGATTGCTATTTCTAGCTTTTTAAGGAAGCACCAAATTGATTTCCAAAGTGATTGTACCATTTTACATTCCCACCTACAGTGTATAAGTGTTCCAGTCTCTCTAAAACCTCTCCATTTATTTATTATTTTATTATTATTTTGTGTTTTTTGAATCAATGCTAGCCTTATTGGGGCAAGATAGTATCTCATTGCAGTTTTGATTTGCATTTCTCTAATGGCTAATGGTTGTGAGCATTTCCTCATGTATCTGTTAGCTGCCTGAATGTCTTCTTTGGTGAAGTGCCTGTTCATATCTTTTGCCCATTTTTTAATTGGGTTATTTGTCTTTTTGTTGTTAAGGTTTTGCAGTATCCTGTAGATTTTAGAGATTAGACCCTGATTGGATTTGTCATAGCCAAAATTTTTTTCTCAGTCTATAGGTTGTCTTTTTACTCTCTTGGCAAAGTGTTTTGATGAGCATAAGTGGTTGATTTTTAGGAGCTCCCAGTTATGGAGTTTCTCTTCTGGTATATGTGCATTGTAACTTATGGTTTGTATTCTGTTGATACGATGTGTTAGGGCTCCTAGCATTGTTCCTATTTTTTCTTCCATGATCTTTATCGTTTTTGTTTTTAGGTCTTTGATCCATTTTGAGTTAGTTTTTGTGCATGGTGTGAGGTATGGGTCTTGTTTCAGTTTTTTGCAGATAGATATCCAGTTATGCCAATACCATTTGTTAAAGAGACATATTTTCCCCCATTTAACAGACTTTGAGCCTTTGTCAAATATCAGCTGCTTATAGGTGGATGAATTTATGTCTGGATTCTCAATTCTGTTCCATTGGTCTATGAATCTGTTGTTGTGCCAGTACCAGGCTGTTTTGACTACCATGGTGGTAAAATAAGTTTTAAATTAGGTAGTGTGAGGCCTCCCACCTTGTTCTTCTTCTTCACTTTACTTCGCTTTACTTATTGGGGGCCTCTTCCCTTTCCATATTGATTTCTTTCTCCATCTCATTAAAAAATGCCACTGGAATTTGGATCAGGATTACATTGTATCTGTAGATTGCTTTGGGTAGAACTGACATTTTCACAATGTTGAGTCTTCCTATCCATGAGGAAGGTATGTTTTTACACTTATGTAGGTCTATTCTGGTTTCTTGCAGTAGTGTCTTTGAGTTTTCATTGTACAGGTCTTTTACGTCTCTGGTAAGATTTATTCCTAAGTATTTTATCTTCTTGGGGGCTATTGTGAATGATATCGATTTGATGATTTCCTCTTCAGAGTTCTCTTTGTTGGTGTAGAGGAATCCAATTGATTTTTTATGTTTATCTTGTATCCTGATACTTTGCTGAAATCTTCTATTAGCTCGAGTAGTTTTCTTGTGGATTCTTTGGAGTTTTCTGTGGATAAGATCATATCATCTGCAAATAGAGATACTTTTACTTCTTCCCTACTAATTTGGATGTCCTTTATTTCTTTTTCTAGCCTAATTGCTCAGGTTAGAACCTCCAGCACAATATTGAATAAGAGTGCTGATAAAGGGCATCCTTGCCTGGTTCCCGTTCTCAGGGGGAATGCTTTCAGACAGACTCTCTCCATTTAGGATGATGTTGGCTGTAGGCTTTCTATAAATGTCCTTAATTATATTGAGGAATTTCCCTTCTATTCCTATTTTGCTGAGAGTGTTTATCACGAATGGGTGTTGGACTTTGTCAAATGCATTTTCTGCATCAGTTGATAAGTTTGTGTGATTCTTGTCTTTTGTTTTATTTATGTGATGGATTACATTGATTGTTTTTCTAATGTTGAACCATCCCTGCATACCTAGTATAAATCCCACTTGGTCATGGTGAATTAGGTTTTTGACATGTTGTTGGATTCTATTGGCTAGAATTTTGTTGAGGATTTTTACACCTATGTTCATGAGGGATATTGGTCTGTAATTTTCTTTTTTTGTGGTGTCTTTACCTGGTTTTGGTATCAGGGTTATGGTGGCTTCATAGAATAAGTTTGGGAGTTCCTATACTCTGAAATACATTAAGCAGTAATGGTGTTAACTCATCTCTGAAAGTTTGGTAGAATTCTCCAGTGAAACCATCAGGGCCAGGGCTTTTTTTGTTGGGAGTTCTTAAATTACCTTTTCAATCTCTTCCTTTGTTATAGGTTTATTTAGTTGTTCTACCTCTGTTTGTGTTAGTTTAGGTAGTTAGCGAGTTTCTAGAAATTTGTCCATAACCTCTAGGTTTTCAAATTTGTTAGAGCTTAATTTTTCATAGTATTCTGTTATGATTCTTTTAATTTCAGTTGGGTCTGTTGTGGATATTGCCCATCCCATTTCTTATTTGGGTTATTTGCTTCCTCTCCTGTTTTTCTTTTGTCAGTTTGGCCAGTGGTTTATTGATTTTGTTGATCTTTTCAAATAACCAGCTTTTGGTCTTGTTAACTCTTTCAATTGTTTTTCTATTCTCTATTTCATGTAACTCTGCTCTAATTTTTATTGTTTGTTTTCTTCTGGTGCCTGAGAGCTTCTTTTGCTGCTCTCTTTCTGTTTGTTCCAGTTGTAGGGTTACTGTTTTGATTTTGGCCCTTTCTTCTTTTTGGATGTGTGCATTTACTGCTATAAATTAACCTGTGAGCACTGCTTTTGCTATGTCTCAAAGGTTCTGGTAGGATGTGTTTTCATTCTCATTTGATTCTGTGAATTTATTTATTCTGTCCTTAATTTCTTCTATAACCCAGTAGTTTTTGAGCAAGATGTTCAGTTTCCATGTGTTTGATATTTTTTCCTTACTTTTCTGTTATCAATTTCTACTTTTATGGCTTTATGATCAGAAAAGACACCTTGTAATATTTCGATGCTTTTGATTCTGTTAAGGCTTGCTTTATAGCCTAATATGTGGTCTATTCTGGAGAATGTTCCACGTGCTTTGGAAAAGACAGTATACTTGGCTGCTGTTGGGTGGAGTGTTCTGTATATGTCTATGAGATCAAGTTGGTTGATTGTGGTATTTAGACCTTCCATGTCTTTGTTGAGCTTATTTCTGAAAGTTCTGTCCTTCACTGGAAATTTTCTGTTGAAGTCTACGGTTACTGTAGAGCTGTCTCTCTCTCTTTTCAATGCCGTTAGAGTTTGTTTTATGTATTTTGGAGCCCTGTTATTGTGTGCATAAATATTTATTATGGTTATGTCCTCCTGATGTATTGACCTTTAATCAGTATGTAGTGTGCTTCCTTATCCTTTGTGGTGGATTTTACTTTAAGTCTATTTTTTCAGAGATTAGTATTGCTGCTGCTCCTCTTTTTTGAGTGTTGTTTGCTTGATATATTTTTTTCCATCTTTTGAGTTTTGGTTTGTTTGTGTCTTTAAGTCTAAGGTTAGTCTCCTGTAGGCAGCATATAGATGGATGGTGTTTTTTTTTTTATCCATTCTGCCACTCTCTGTCTCTTTATTGGTGCGTTTAGTCCATTTACGTTCAGCTTAATTGTCGATGAGTATGAATTTAGTGCTGTCATTTTGATGTCTTTTTTTGGTGTCGTTGACAGTTTCTTTTTTCCACTTAATTTTCTGAGCTGAGTCATTTTCTTTATGTATTTTCTTTTCATTTTCTTCATTGTTATTGATTTTGTATTTGCTAAGCCTTTATGTTTTTCTTATTTTTTATTTTGATGTGTAGGATTGTTAGTTTCCTTTGTGGTTATCTTAATATTTACCCCTATTTTTCTAAGTTAAAATCAGTCTTTTATTTCTTTATATTGCCCCGTCTTCCTTTCCAAATCAAAGATCTATTACTACGTTATTTAGTCCCTCTTTTTTGTTTTAATGTTGTTATCTTTTACATATTGACGTCTCTGTTTCCCTATTTTCAGTGTTTTAGCTTTGATTTATTTTTGTGTCTTCCCTATCTGGGTTGATATCTGGTTGCTCTGTCCTGTGTTCTAGTCTTGGGTTGTTATCTGATGTTACTGATTTTCTAACCAGAGGACGTCCTTTAGTATTTCTTATAATTTTGGTTTGGTTTTTGCAAATTCCCTAAACTTTTGATTATCTAGAAATACCCTAGTTTCACCATCATATTTAAGAGACTAGTGGATATATAATTTTTTGGCTGGCAATTTTTTTCCCATTGCCTTCTTGCCTGCATGGTTTCTATTGAGTAGTCGAAGCTTAGTCTTATTGACTCTCCTTTGTGGATGACTTTTTGTGTATTCCTAGCCACTCTTAAAATTGTCTCTTTATCTTTGGGTTTGGCAAGTTTGATTATAATATGTCTTGTACTTTCTTTTGGGATCTACTTTGTGTGGGGTTCGACGAGCATCTTGGATAGATATCTTCTCATCTTTCACAATATCAGGAAAGTTTTCTGTTAACAAATCTTCAACAATTCTCCCTGTATTCTATCAACATTTTATTATGAAAAAAATTTCCTAGTTAAACAATAATTTAAATCCTCCATGTCCCCATAGGACCCTCCAGCAAACAACCTAACTTTACTTCCTCCTTTTTAAGTGATTTTCTGCCTCCTACTCATTTCATATCTTAACGCAGCCTGGATTTCACCTCCATTACTCCATTGAAACTTCTCTCACTAAGGATGCCAATGACCTCACTCTTGCTATTTCCAGTTTTCAGAACTCATCTTTGATTTCTTAGCAATATCTGATAGCTGTCAACCACTTTTTTTTTTCCTTGAAAAACTCCCTTCCTTTGACTTATGTGACATCACTCTCTTCTATGATTGAAGGTTGCTGGGAACGTTATGGTAGAGTGCTAGAAAATATTCACAGAGAAATGAGTCCTAGGTATAGAAAGTAGGATGCTCTACCCAACAATCTTAATGATATTATTGTAATCTATGTTTTAAAATAGAAATATGTGATATGTAAATGTGAGCCATGTAAGTATTTTTATATTTTCTAGTAGTTACATTAAAAAAGTAACATGGAATTAATTTTAATATTATATTTTATTTAATCCAATATATCCAAAATATTACCATTTCAATATATAATAAATACAAAAAATTGTTAACAAAATATTTTGTATTCTGTATTTCAAGCATAGTCTCTGAAATCTTGTGTGTATTTTACACTTACAGTATCTCTCAGTTTGGACTAGCTACATATCAAGTGCTTAATAGCCACATACAGTTAGTGCAGCTTTAGAACATTGAAATCTTTCTGGTTTTAAGAATTTATTTAGTCACAAATTTCTAAGTTTTTCAAAAATTATTACTCACCCAAGACACACTAAATCAATAATGACAATAAACATTGTCTTACTTTACAATATAGCACGTAGTATGGTTAAACTTCTTTTTAATTTTTTTCTTATTTTATTAATATTTACATTTCTGGTAACAGCTTAGCAATCCTGTGATAGACTCAGTTATCATAATATAATCTGTGTATATTTGCAATCTATTGACTCTGCTTAAAGGATATCTTGCTGACAAATTCCAATATCGTAGTCTGATTGTAACTAGAAGTTTATCAAGAAAAGCTTTTGCTTATCAGAACCTTCACATTTTCCAAGAATAGAAAGTAATTCTAAAATATACTGACAGGGATATGCAACTGAAAATATTAGAGACATTTCATTATTTTTTTCTCCAGAGTGCAATAGCTCAGCATCACCTTATCTTATCAACAGGAATAGACAAATTGGATCCACAGACTCCCAGATTAACTTCTGGATAATCAAAAGAAATTTGTATGCGTAGCTCTCAAAAATTTAAAAGACCACTGAGGTCTTTTGAAAACTTATGATATTTTCATTCCAATTAGGAAGGTGATGGAAATAATAAAGTCCTGTTTAAGGAGAACTCACTACATAATGATAGAACTATAAAATTAAAACATAACTCTATTATGCTCATGGATCTACATTGGCTATAGGCAAATTTCCAATTTACTGAAGGTGATGGTGTATCTCAGCTGTATTTAAATAAAAGACCCTTAGATTTATGAGGGGAGATGATGTCTTCTAGGCAGACAGATACAAAAAAGATTATCGCATTTCGATGGGCTTTTGTTATTGTTCATAACTATCTTATGAAAAATGTCACTAGTCCTCACCCTTAAATTCCTAGAATAATGTCAGAAGTAAACAAGAGGGTCACAGGCTTTTCTGTGCAGGTAAATGTCATATACTTGGCACATGCTCGCCACAATATGCATGTGCAAGCAATGTTGATATTGTGTTGTTGTTGAAGATCTCATCTTTTGATTTTTTCTCCTTGTATTATTCAGTAATTATAATTGTCTCAAATTCTTTATAAATATAGTAGGAAAAAACACCAAATCTATTGCTGTTGAGTCAATTTTGACTCATAGTGACCCTATAGGACATAGTAGAACTGTCCCATAGGGTTTCCAAGGAGCAGCTGGTGGATTCAAACTGCTGACCTTTTTGGTTAGCAGCCAAGCCCTTCACCGTTGTGCTACCAGGGTTTCCAAGTATAGTAGAGGGAAGACTACTCATGGAGACAAAGCCAGAGTTCATGGGATTGGTTAGAACCACCAGAAATTTGGAGAACACAACTCGGTCAACACTGGCTCAATTAAGTAAAATTGATCCTCACCTTGATGACTTGGTGCATTTCCTTTGTGAGATATCCTGCTATATAATTATTCTTTATACTTCAATTTCTTTAGAATAAACTTATGGAGCACCTAGTACTGCCAGGTATTTTGGTCAGGGTTATGAGATGATGATGAAAATGGGGAAAGGTAATGATATCAAAGTGTTGATAGCATATTTGGAGAGACTGAAATGGAAAGCAATAAATAAAATACAATACTGGCAGTAATAAAAATCTGTACAACATTCAATTCAGTAATACAAAGAATATAATCATGTTCTCTGGAGCAGTATGGTTATAGAAGCCTTACTGTTATGACTGCTTTCACATACTTTACCCATGTCTTCTGAATGCTTGTCTGATGTTCTTCTCATTACACCCTTTTTATGTCATTGTTTCTTAAATATGCTGAGCACTTAGGTATTTTTATTATGTTAAATATTCAATACTATATGTTGAAGAGGTCATATGGTGAAACCTTTGCCTTTTGCTTTGCTAGAACACATTGCTGTTGAGTCGATTCCAACTCACAGTGACTGTATAGGATAGAGTAGAACAGCTCACATTATGAAAAGTGTGTTGACAGTAGGCTTGCTGTAATTCCATTGCCCGATGCAATTCTACTGTATTCCCAAAATAGCTACTGGGCAAGGTCTTTGAGCTCCAGAATAACTTGAGTTTTACCCAATTCCATAGTCTAACAGAATCAAGTTGTAGCAGATTTCTGGGTGCATAATTCTATTCCCTGAAGTTGAATATGTAACACAATATTAACATTGTGTTATTTCTTTGCAATATTTTAGACACTCAGAGAATAGCAATAACTCTTTTAAACCTCTAAGAATTAAATAAATTAATGTTGACATGCTCCATGCCAGATTTATGATAAATTGTTACCAATAGTACTAATTGTAACAATAATAAATATACTTAAATGCAAGTATTCAGTTTATAGAATGGACTAGGTTCAAAAGGGTACAAGCAGAAAGCAACCTTATTTTTTTTTCTTTGTGTCCCTTCCAATTCATTCTTTCAATTTTCCCCTGACCATTGTCTGAAATTATAAGTAGATCCTGAAGCTTTTCTTTGTTGTTGTTAGTTGCTGTTGAGTCATCTCTCACTCATCGTGACCCCATGAACAATAGAACAAAACATTGCCCGCTACTACACCATCTTCACAATCGTTGATATGCTTGAGTTCATTTTTTTCAGCCACTGTGTATTCTGAGTACCTTCTAACCTAGGATGCTCATCTTCCAACACTATATCAGATAATATTCTTTTGTGACCCATAAGATTTTCACTGGCTAATTTTCAGAAGTAAATTTCCAGACCTTTATTTCTAGTCTGTCTTAGTCTGAAAGCTTCACTGAAACCTGTCCACCATGGGTGATCCTGCTGGTATTTGAAATACCAGCAGCATAGCTTCCAGCATCATAATAACTTGAAAGCTACTACAGTACAACAAACTGACAGAGAGTTGGTGGATGTAAATGGTATAGAAGTAGAAAAGGTTAAAACTGAAAGGCTTATCCTTTTTCATCTCGATCCTTCTAGACTTTTCCTGGAATTTATTATCTGTTAGTTTGCTGTTTGTTTACTTATTTCAACATGAGGACACACACACATACACACACATACAGCCAAAGAAATCTTGAGATATGCATACATACACATATATATGTATATATATATATACAGAACCCTGGTGGCACAGTGGTTAAGAGCTCAGCTGCTAACCAAAAGGTTAGCAGTTAGAATCCACCAGCCACTCCTTGGACACCCTGTGGGGCAGTTCTACTCTGTCCTATAGGCAGTTCTACTTTGTCACTATGAGTCGGAATCAACTCAACAGCAGTGGGTTTGGTTTTATATATATATACTATTTTGACACATACTTTATCACTCAAGGATACATCATAGACATTTTTCAGTCTCTTTATGTGCACATAGAATTATTTTTACTTGAACACATTCTATTGTTTATATAGTTTCGCTGTTTACATTACAAGTTCACTAGAACCACTTTGTTCTTTTTAACCACCACATGGTATTTTATAAACTCGTTGTCATGGAGTCAGCTCTGACTCATGGCAATCCTGTGTCTGTCAGAGAACTGTGCTCCATAGGATTTTTCAATGGCTATTTGTTTGGAAATATATCGCCTTTCTTCTGTGGTGCCACTGGGTGAACTCTAACCTCCAAGCTTTCAGTTAGCACCTGAGCATGTTAACTGTTTTCACTACCCAGGGACTCCATGGTATTTTATAGTAGGCATAATTTCTATAATTTATTTAATAATTATGCTAATATCTTTATTATTTCTATTTATTTAAATGTCTGTTGCTTTCTAATGTCTTCATTTTTAGACCTTTTTCTTTCATCAGTATTAGAAAGTTCTCAGCTATTATATCTTCAAGTATTGCTTTGACTCCATTCACTCCCTCTCCTCTTCCTCTTGGACTCCAGTATACTAGCCCTTTCCATGATATCATCTATATCACACATACTATTTTCGGTATTTTCTATTCTTTTGTCTCGTCTTCATTCTGTAAATATTCTCCTGACCCAGATTCCAGTTTACAAATTGTTTCTTCAGCTGTGTCTTATTTGGTTCTAAACCTATCAGTTAAGTTTTCGTTTGGGTCCTTGTATTTTTGAGTTCCAAGATTTGCATTTAATTCATTTTTGTACTTTACAGTAATTGATGAAATCTTAATCTTTTCTTTTATATCCTTGAAATAGTAAGTATATCTGATATAAGTTTTGTGTAGGATACTTCCAATTTGTATCCCCTTTTGGTCTGTCTCTATCGTTGGCTATTTTAACTGGTTTTCTTAATGTTGAATTATCTCTTTGTGTATCTTGATTTTGTTGTTGCCTTTTTTTTTTAATGTGCTGAACCTTGTATTTGCAGAATTGTTTGTAGAAATAATTTGAAGGCTATAATGATGTCACCTTCCTAAAGAGAGAATTTTTGTTTGCTTTTGCCAGACACTTGGTAACGCTGTTACTATGGAATCACCATAATCAAATTTTATCAATGGAAGTGATTCAAAGCTGAGCTGCAGTCCCTGTAATAGTCTTTCTACTTACAGCTTACCCTATTCACTTCTAGATCACCAGGACTAACTCCCTGGTGGGACTTGGACTTCAATATTTTTCCTATTCCTTGGAAGCTGTCAAAATACATTTAGGGACACTCTCTAGAATCATTAAAGATCCTTGGAGTGACCCCAAATTTTTACTCTTGTCTTGAGAAGACTCCCTGAGGTTGTGTCTTCCCCGGATCATAGCCTGATAAGTCTGTGGTATCCTCTTATTCTCTGATGCCTTCAAGCAGATTCATTTTTCATACTTGTCTTGATTTTCTTGTTGTCATTAGAGGAAAGGTTAGATTGATTACCTAGTCTTCCAATTCTATGTTTTGATCAATTCTTCTTTTCTTAAAGCCAAGAGGTTAGTGCTTATGCTGGGAGAACCATTTGGGCCGCTGCTTTCCACGTTCTGCAATAATGGTGGCACCTCCCTTTAGGATGTGGGATATTAACATTGATTGTTTTGTTCTTGGCCTCTGGGTCCCTTCTGAAACCTTGAGGAAAAAGGCAGGGTGTCATTTAAAATACTTTGTCACTAATTGCTCACAATTAAAATTGGTACTTTGTAGGGTTTCTTATATCTAAATAATTTAATTGTGTTTACAAAATTATCTCATATCTAATGTGTTAATAGTTTTATTTTGTATATTAAGTGCGACTGTCTCTTTCTTGAACTATTAGGTCACATTTTACGGATTTAGAAGCTAGGCAAGATGGAGAACCAAGATCAAATTCACACAAGCAAGACACTGGGCCAAAATAGTTCTGTATTTTCTTGAACTGGCTCCACTGGTTCCAAGAAGTCTATTTACTGAGAAACTAAAATTCGTACTTTTTTAAAGTCATAATTTCCATTAATTCCACATTAATAGGAGACTAAATGAGATTTCTGACTTGGGATGCTTAGCTTATTGAGTTTAGCTGTTTCTGGTTTATTTATACCATTTGTATTTTAGTTATTTGCTTTTTACAAGTGTTTAATGTTGGTCATGTGACTTTGCAAGGACTGTTTTTTTAGGCAACTTTCACTGCATCTTGAAGGTCATGAAAGAAGCTAGCTGAGCTGAAAAAGAACTCAAAAAAGGTGAGTAGATATATGAATTCCAGAGGCTTTTTTAAAGGAATTGAATTTGTTTATTCAACTACTGTCAAGTACCTGTTATGTGCTGTTTGCTGGAGGTAGATTGGTGAACACAGCTAATAATGTCCCTGCTTAACGGAGCTTATATTCTTCTTGGGTTGGTGAGACAATACACACTCGTGCACACACAACTAGGTAGTGATAAATTTTATTCAGAGAAAAAATGTAAGATAATGTTATAGAAACTAGTTGGCCAAGTTAAGTTTGGCTGTGTTAAAATGCCAATGGGACAAATATGTGAAAATGTCACCAATGCCCTTGTATAAGTGAGCATGGAGTGCTGATGAAAGTTGGGGCTGGAGATATGTCTTAGAGAGACATTGGCAAAGTGAATGGGAGAGAAGAGAAGGGAAGAGAATGAGAACAAAACTCTAGAAATATTTAGACATTGAGCAGAGGAGGAAAAACCAACCAAAGCCTCTGAGAGGAATCAATCAGTGAGCCCAAAGGGAAAACAGCATAGTGAGGTGTCTTAGAAGGTAAGAGAGATTCTATCCGAGAGAAGGTGAAATAGAAAATGAGGTCATCTGAAGCCCTTTTCACTAGGTATGTGAATGAAATTAAGGAAATAAGATAGATAGTAAAAGGTTTTCATTGCTCCTCTAATTGTACTGCCAAGAAAGAAAAGCATGGAAGCACAGAAAATGCAGAGCAATTGTGAAAAAATGACATGAGCCCTTATCCAGGAGTCCAAGGATCTGGCTATGCATTTTCTAAAACTTTTCTGGATCCTCTCAAATGAGTATAATAAAATGACTTTGTTTCTCTTACAGAATGGTATGATACTCAAATAAGGTAATTTCCATGAGTAGACTTTGAAAAATATAAATTTCTACACTAAAGTCGATGTTATATTGCCTATCATTTTGAAGACTGATTAGGACACCGTAAGTTTGGAAAAGGAAGACTTAATTTTAAAGGCAATTGGTAGCATCTGGGAACTGTTCAGGGAATTGCACTCAGAAAGAGAACAGAGCCTGGTCACTCAATAAAATTCGTTGAATAAAAAAACTGAGCTTTCGAGGAGACGAAGAGAGAATGGTGAACTAAGAGGCCATGATAGAGTGCATGACACATTTACAGTGTGTAAAAGCTCTTTTTCTGTTTACTTGAGAGGTTCTATCTATTGAGTGGATTTTGTGAAGCCGTTGAACTTGAAGGCATGATAGTTATAAAAGTAATATAGTACCCATTTTGTTAGTGAATATTCAGAAGTGAGTTCTTTATTAAGAAGGATATTAGTAAATTAATGAAATCTGAATATGTTGATCTAAAAATAATACAGCATTCAATAACAACTACAACTTTAGGTTTTTTCATTCTTGGAAATGATAAAAAAATGAAAATTATATGGTCAGTCACATAGTTTTATATGAAAGCTATTTTCTTTTGGGGTAATATTTAAGTGAATAATAACAATGATATTAAATAATAAATTTAAATTACAGAATGAGATTTGGCAACGTCTGTATTCTGAAATCGGAGCCCTGGTGGCACAGTGGTTAAGAGCTCGGCTGCTAACCAAACGGTCAACAGTTCGAACCCACTAGCTGCTCCTTGGAAACCCTATAGGACGGTTCTACTCTGTCCTATAGGGTCACTATGAGTCAGAATTGGCCTAACGGCAACAGGTAACAGGTATTCTGAAATAGATAAATTTACTCAATTAGATTTTTTAAACATGGCAGTTGTTGATCGCTATATAGACAAAACAACTAATAGAATTTAAACTTTCAGACACTTGTTTTGATGTATATGCACTGATTTATGATAGGAATAACATTTGTAAAAATATAAAACAGCCTTGGAAAGTGTGCTATTTCAAATCTTTAAATTAGGGGAAATAATTTGTCTCAAGTAATGTAAGCAAAGAGTGAGAAAGAGGCAAGAAAACCTACTTGAAAGCCACTAAATTAATGAATACCTGTTTTACTGTAACATTGTTCAGAGAAGAGGTAGAAATAATCATTCTTTTATTCATAGATGTTATATAGTTGTTGTAATATTCTGATTATGTATGTATTCTAACCAATTTCTACCTTTTACAATGAAAAGGAGCAGGAGGAATAATAATAAAGTGGCTATAATTCAGAATATGATTTTGTGATTCATGATTTTAGATATATGTTAGAGTAATTTTTGAACAAGTACTTGATTACAGCATAAGAATCAGAAATGAAATACTTGAGAAGAAAAGAAAACAAGCTGCCCAGATACACAATGAAGAATAATTTGCTATGTATGTGTCAAACAGAAAAACACGTAGAACTTAGTGGTCCACAAAATACACACAAAAGGAATAGCATATTCCTGGGAAATGTAGATTAATCTCATTAGTCTTTACACCTGACCAGAATCTCAATAAGTGGTTGAGTGCTCCTTCCATGGGTGTTGATTGCGGGTCCAAGTAAAATTAAGTCCTTGACAACTTCAGTATTTTCTCCATTTGTCGTGATATTGTTTATTGATCCAATTGTGAGGATTTTTGTTTTCTCTATGTTGAGGTGCAATCCGTACTGAAGGCTGTAGTCTTTGATCTTCATCAGTAAGTGCTTCAAGTCCTCTTCACTTTCAGCAAGCAAGGTTGTGTCACCTGCATATCTCAGGTTGTTAATGAGTCTCCCTCCAATCCTGATGCCCCGTTCTTCTTCATATAGTCCAGCTTCTCTGATTATTTGCTCAGCATGCAGATTGAATAAGTATGGTGAAAGATACAACCCTGACGCACACTTTCCCTGACTTTAAACCATGCAGTATCCCTTTGTTCTGTTTGAATGACTGCCTCTTGGTCTATGTACAGGTTCCACATGAGCACAACAAAGTGTTCTAGGATTCGCATTCTTCATAATATTATCCATAATTTGTTATGATCCACACAGTTGAATGCCTTTGCATAGTCAATAGAACACAGGTAAACATCTTTCTGGTATTCTCTGCTTTCAGCCATGATCCATCTGACATCAGCAATGATATCCCTCGTTCCATGTCCTCTTCTGAATTCAGCTTGAATTTCTGGCAGTTCCTTGTCCATGTACTGCTGTAACCACTTTTGAATGATTTTTAGGATAATTTTATTTGTGTGTGATATTAATGATACTGTTCGATAATTTCTGCATTCTGTTGTTTCACCTTTCTTTGAAATGGGCACAAATATGGATCTCTTCCAGTCCGTTAGCCAGGCAGCTCTCCTCCAGATATCTTGGCATAGACAAGTGAGTGCCTCCAGTGCTGCATCCGTTTGCTGAAACGTCTCAGTTGGTATTCCATCAATTCCTGGAATCGTATTTTTTGCCAGTGTCTTCAGTGCAACTGGGACTTCTTCCTTCAGTACCATTGCTTCTTGCTCATATGCTACTTCTTGAAACGGTTGAACGTAGACGAATTCTTTTTTGGTACAGTGGCTCTGTATTCCTTCCATTTTCTTTTGATGTTTCTTGCATCCTTCAATATTTTCCATGTAGAATCCTTCGATATTGCAACTCGAGGCTTGAATTTTTTCTCTCAGTTCTTTCAGCTTGAGAAATGCCAAGTGTGTTCTACCGTTTGGTTTTCTAACTCCAGGTTTTTGCACATTTCATTATAATACTTTACTTTTTCTTCTTGAGCCGCCCTTTGAAATCTCCTGTTCAGCTCTTTTACTTCATCATTCTTCTTTTCGCTTTAGCTACTCTACATTCAAGAACAAGTTTCAGAGTATCTTCTGACATCTATTTTGGTCTTTTCTTTCTTTCCTGTCTTTTTAATGACCTCTTGCTTTCTTCATGTATGATGTCCTTGATGTCATTCCATAACTTGTCTGGTCTTCGGTCATTAGTGTTCTATGCATTATATCTCTTCTTGAAATGGTTGCTAACTTTAGGTGGCATATACTCAAGGTCGTATTTTGGCTCTTCTGGACTTGCTGTAATTTTCTTTAGCTTCAGCTTGAATTTGCATGTGAGCAATTGATGGTGTGTTCTAGTCCGGCCCTGGCCTTGTTCTGACTGATGATATTGAGCTTCTCCATCATCTCTTTCCACTGATGTAGTTGATTTGATTCCTGTGTACTCCATCTGGCAAGGTAGGCCCATGTGTATAGTCATCGTTCATGTTGTTGAAAAAAGGTATTTGCAATGAAGAAGTCTTTGGTGTTGTAAAACTCTATCATACTATCTCCAGCATTGTTTCTATCACCAAGGCCATATTTTCCAACTACTGATCCTTCTTCTCTGTTTGCAACTTTTACATTCCAATTACCAGTAATTATCAATGCATCTTGATTGCATGTTTGATCAATTTCAGACTGCAGAAGTTGGTAAAAATTTTCAATTACTTCATCTTTAGCCTTAGTGATTGCTGCGTAAATTTGGATAATATTCGTATTAACTGGTCTTCCTTGTAGGTGTATGGATATTATCCTATCACTGACAGTGTTGTACTTCAGGATAGATCTAGAAATGTTCTTTTTGACAATGAATGCAACACAATTCCTCTTCAATTTGTCATTCCCACCATAGTAGACCATCTGATTGTCCAATTCAAGATAGTCAATACCAATCCATTTCACCTCACTAAGCCTAGGATACCAACCTTTATGGGTTCTGTTTCATTTTTGATGACTTCCAATTTTCCTAGGTTCATACTTCATACATTCCACATTCTGATTATTACTAGCTGTTTGCACCTCTTTCTTCTCATTTTGAGTCATGCTACATCAGTAAATGAAGTTCCCAAAAGCTTGGCTCCATCCATGTCATTAAGGTTGACTCTACTTTGAGGAGGCAGCTCTTCTCCAGCTGTATTTTGAGTGTCTTCCAACTTGGGGTCTCATATTCCAGCACTATATCAAACATTATTCCACTGCTATTCATAAGGTTTTCATTGGCCAATTTTTTCAGAAGTAGACTACCAGATCCTTCTTCCTAGTCTGTCTTAGTCTAGAAGCTCCACTCAAACCTGCACACCAAGGGTACCCTGCTGGTATTTGAAATACTTGTGGCAAAGTTTCCAGTTTCTCAGCAACATGCAAGACCACAGTAGGACAAACTGACAGAGGCGTGGGGGAATTATTACTATCTAACATTTTACTACATAATGTATTTTATTCTGCTTCTAAAAGTTAACATTATTAAATGTATTTTTCATGTAATTACATTGTTTTCATAGACACCATTTTAAGTAACTATGTACTATTCCCTAAGGTGTGTCTGATGGGATCAAGTGTATCATGATTAATTGGATACTTAGGTTCATTTATTTTGCTATCATAAATGTTGCTGAGATAAACATCTTTATATATACTGTTTTAGTATTTGAGATTTTATTAATGACGTATTTCTGGAATTAAGATTATTTGAACAGCCACACAAATAACTAATTCTCTAAGGGAGAGTGCTGTATCATTATTGTTTTAATTTGCATTTATGTGATTGCTCGTGAGAGTTAACTCTTGCATTATGCTTATTAGTTATAATTTTCCTTTAGTGAATTATCTGATTATATTATTTTTTCATTTATTTATGGGATTTAATGGTTATTGTTATGGATTGAACTATGTCCTCCAAATATGTATGTCAACTTTGCTAGGCCATGATTCTCAGTATTGCGTGAGTGTCCACCATTTGTGATCTGATGTAATTATCCTGTGTGTTGTAAATCCTAACCTCTATGATGTTAATGAGACAGGATTAGAGGCAGTTATGTTAATGACACAGGACTCAGTCTACAAGACTGGATTGTGTCTTGAGTCAATCTCTTTTGAGATAAAAGAGAGAAGGGATCAGAGAAACAGGGGAACCTCATACCACCAAGAAACAAGAGCCAGGAGAATAGCTCATCCTTTGGACCTGGGGTCCCTGCACTGAGAAGCTCCTTGATCAGGGAAGATAGATGACAAGGACCTTCCCCCTTAGCCGACAGAGACAGAAAGCCTTCCCCTGGAGCTGGCACCCTGAATTTGGACTTCTAGCCTCCTAGACTGTGAGAGAATAAACTTCTGTTTGATAAAGCCATTTACTTGTGGTATTGGTGTTATAGCAGCACTAGATAACTAAGAAAGTTGTTTTATGAATTGTCTGGGGGATGTATGTATTAAAATCAATGCTTTTATTATAGTTACTGTAAGTATTTGTACCTGTCTATAATATGCCTTTTGTTCCTTTTCTATAACAAAAAAGCCCAGACAATACATTTATAGTGTAAAATCTGTCATTCTCTTCCTTTGTAGTTTGTTTCATTGTTTCTAAGTTTAGAAAATCCTTTCTTTTATAAGAGTTTTCTAAATACTCTCTTCTATATTCTGTGATTTTCTTATAGTCGATTATCTACATATGTTTATAGCTCTACATATACGTGATCTAATTTTTTTTTTTTTTTTTTTTGGTATTTGAAGTAAGGTAATGGTCCAAACTGATTCTTTTCTTTAAAGTTTGTAGTCAGTTGTCCTAATATTAATTTTTAAAAGGTACCCTACTCCACTGCTCTTTTTCTTCTTATTGAATTCTTATATGTGATAAGCTGTATATCTTGATTATTTCTATTTTACTGATCTGCATGCATTAGACCATAACACACTGCTTTAGTTATTGTAGTTTGCTAAACTATTTTAACATCTGGTAGGGTTATGAGAATAGCATTACTATTTGTCATAGTTTTCTTGGGTACTCTTGCCCCTTTGATTTTTTGTTTAAGAATTCTAAGTCAATTTTCAAGCTTCAAAAGTCTGTTTAGTATTTTTATTGATAATACAGTAAACTTTTAAGTAGAAAGATCTTGATCTTTACAATATCTGCCTTCCCATGAAGGGTATGCTGTATCTCTTTACGTCCTCAAATCTTTCTAATTTTTAAATGTATGGAATGTCTATCATTTTCTGTATATAAGTCACATACACACATCTTGTAAAATTATTCCAAAGTTAGCAGAGCATGGTAGAGTCAGAAAGACCTAGTTTAGAGTTCTCTGCCATTTACCAGAATAATTAATTCTATTAAATTTTCTGTTGATTCGTATGGATTTTCTGATTATACAATAACATCATATAAACAGTTTTTTTTTCTTCTTTATCAAGATTTATAATCCTCATTTCTACTTGCACTGGATACTACTGTTGGGGCAATAATATCAAAACCAAAAAACTAAATCCGTTGCCGTTGAGTCGATTCTGACTCCATAGGACAGACTAGAACTGCCCCACAGAGTTTCCAAGGAGCGCCTGGTGGATTCGAACTGCCGACCTTTGGTTAGCAGCTGTAGCCGTTAAACACTACGTCACCAGGGTTTCCAATAATATTAAAGGTAGTGATTAATGGAATTTCCAGTTTTGACCCCAATTTTTATAGGAATATTTCTAGTCCTTCACTAGACTTTAAAATAGATACTTATATCTTGCTAAGAACATATTCTTTTATGCCTATTTGTAGTAACTTTTTTGGAACATGTTATGACTAAACAAATGCTTTTTGGCTTTGTTTTGTTTTTCTTACTTAATGTATAAACATACTGTATTTTGTAGTCTAATCATAAGGTTTGAAATTGGAGAATCCTGCTTTTTCTCTCTGAAGCTCAATTTCTGGATTAGAGTTTGATCAAGAAGCATGAGTATATGGAGTAAGAGCTATAGTCTAGGGTTTAGGTAGTTGGGGAAGCTAGTAACGAAGCATCTGCATTTGAGGGAGGGCCTGAAGTTGTCATAAGTCAGCAGGGCTGCTAAAAAAACAAACAAAAACCTGTTGCCATCGAGTTGATTCTGACTCACAGTGACCCTATAGAACAGGGTAGAACTGCCCCATAGGGGTTCCAAGAAGTGCCCCATAGGCTTTTCAAGGCTGTAATCTTTACGGAAGCAGACTGCCACATCTTTCTCCCACGGAGTGGCTTGTGGGTTCGAACAACTGACCTTTTGGTTAGCAGATCTTTCAGTTAACAGCGGAGCACTTAACCACTGCACCACCAGGGCTCCTTAGCAGGGTTGGTAGTTGGCAACAACTGCTGGATGTGAAGCGGGGGAAAGCAAGGACAAACTGAAACCTACCACAAGAGCTATGTTGTGTACCTGTCTCTCACTGATCCTAGCCTCCATAGCATGGGTGACCAGCAGAGGAAGTTGGTGCCCTGTACCAACCTTCTGAGTAGTGACTGTCGCTTCCCTTCTGTTTTGCAAATATCACACAAACTTCTCCGGTGGCCAGGCTGAGTTTGGACCCATACAGAAAAGGGCATACTGGGAAATGTGTCTCCAGCTTAGCTAAGTTAACACAGTACAAGCTCACCATAGTTTATTTATCTGTAAATAATATTCATCAGCAGGGTGTCATGAATATTAGAGATAATTTTTGTAAGGTATATAGATATAATATATCTCAGTAATAGCCACTACTATGCTGAATTATACCAATAATGTTGACTGTATGTGTCTTGCTGCTATCATTCACCTTGATCAGAGAATCACACAACTTATGCTACCTTCTTTTGAATTCTGTTTTATCTATTGTAACCAGCTGCATTATTTCTTGAGTAAATTCCCAACATTGGGCCATTCTTATACCTGTTTCCCCGCTCCGATAAGGATATTTTCATTTTAGTAGAAAAAGAGTGTGTATTTCAATGATATTCTGTGGACGCCAGCTTAAACACTGCTATAGATAAACTTTGTAGACTGAAAGGTCACCTTGACTATCATTTAATTAGCTTGACTTTAGAGTTATAGCGATATGGTGGGTGCATTTCTTTTATATTTCACAAGTAATCTAGTACCAAACAGGAGTTGGCACAGTTTGTAGTCTGTATAATGGAATTTTTGTCTAGTGTTCGTATGCATGTGGAACAATAATAAGGATTCACTACAGGCTATAATGATAATAATAGCCTTAAGATTATTGACTTTGTGTATTCTCTCATATTAATAATTTACATTTGAAGATTAGAACTTCCTTGATTCACCAAGTCTTTTACAACTAACGTCAGTTAATTACAGTTAATGGTAAAACTCTTTTCCATTTCTATAAGTACATTTGGAAACATTTTGGCCAACAAAATTTGCTTTTAAAATGAAATTTAAGTCTGAACAATGCTTCTTTAGTCCTTTATTCTTTCCTGTCTGTGGCATTCTCTCTTCTTTTAATCTTTGTCTCCATTATGAATCTCCTGTGAAATATAGGGAAGCCTTGGTGGTGTAGTACTTAAGAGCTACGGCTGCTAACCAAAAGGGCAGCAGTTCGAATCCACCAGGCGCTCCTTGGAAACTCTATGGGGCAGTTCTACTCTGTCCTGTAGGGTCGCTATGAGTCAGAATCAACTGGACTGCAATGGGTTTGGTTTTTTATTTTTTTAATGTAATGTAGATCCTATTACACAATATCAGGAGCTCTGGTGGTGCAGTGGTTAAAAGCTATGGAGAGTTACGGCTGCTAACCAAAGAGGTTGGCAGTACAAATCCACCAGCCACTCCTTGGAAACCCTATTGGGCAGTTCTGCTCTGTCCTATAGGGTGGCTATGCCATGTTTTTGATCACTAAGTTTAATTTGTGAATGCTTAATAGTTTGGTTGTTAGGTTGTTGTTAGGTGCTGTCGAGTTGGTTCCAACTCATAGCCACCCTATGTACAACAGAAAGAAAACACTTCCCGGTCCTGCGCCATCCTCACAATCGTTGCTATGTTTGAGCCCATTATTGCAGCTGCTATGTCAGTCCATCTCATTGAGGGTCTTCCTCTTTTTTGCTGACCCTCTACTTTACCAAGCATGGTGCCTTCTCCATGGACTGATCTCTCCTGATAACATGTCCAAAGTATGTGAGACATAGTCTCACCATCCTTGCTTCCAAGTATTATATTTAATAATAAGTAAAGGGAACAAGTAAAGTTTAACTCTTTGAATTTGGTATGGGTAGGGACTTGATTGCTTTCAATTCTGGCACTTAGAATATTTAATAGTTGATAGAACTTTTCAAAGTCACTATCGATTTAGCCCCACAAAAAGGACATTACTTTCAAAGGAGAAAAAAATCCTCTTTGGGAGATCTACAGCTTGTATTTATGGATCATGATGATTTTTACCAGAGGCAGATCCAGGTTTTATGGGGCCTAAAACATACACAGTTTGGGTAGGGAGTTCTTTAAGGAAAAGAAAAGAAAATTATGGAGATAAAATTAAGAATACAAATTCACATCTGCCTTGAGCATTGCGCTCTTAAAAACTATCGATATGGGATCAGACTGATTATCTGCATCTCAAAAGATTAGATAGAAAATTTAGAGGGCAGTGAATTTATGTTAATGGGGGGGGGGAATTCAGAAAAGGAGGATGAGAATGGTTGGACAACTTGAAGAATGTAACCACTGTCACTGAATTGTACATGCAGAAATTGTTGAATTGGTGTCTGTTCTGCTGTGTATAGTCTCAGCAACAATAAAATAAATTATATGAAAAAAAATACAATACTCATTTTGGACGGGGGTGTTTAATTGATGGACCCTGAAGCTTAAACTTTATTAGCTTCACATAAAATCTACCTCTTCTAGGGTGTAAGTGTAAGGAAATATTGGATGAGTTTTTCATTATATTTAAATATTTTTCAAATAAAATTAAAAACATCTGATGAAAACGTCAACTGTTTGAACGTAATTTGCTTTGTAAAATACTCTCCTTTTTTATTCTATTTTAAGAACTCTCCAAAGTAACATACTGTGGCTTTATAATTGATTTCTATTTTGAATACCGAGGATAATTTCATGGCAACGGTAGATACCAAAATTTACCTTTTTAGATTTGGAAGCAGTATTTATTGGATGCCTACTGCGTGAGAAGCTAGGGTCTCTAGGAGTCGGAATTGACTCAACGGCAACGGATTGGGTTTGGTTATTGGGGTAAGGAGCACTGAAATACTGGTGTAAGACGTCTTTTGGGGTCTCTATGCTCAACAATTTTATGCTAAGAACAACCTAGCTTCTGACTCGTTAGGGTACTTCGGAAAGGGTAAATGAAGTGGTAGCACACGGTTACCTTTTACAACTGCAAAAATGTGTCACATGTATTAATGTCAACAACTGGAATTTTACCTCATTAGGCAATTTCTGATCTAAGGCTCTGATTATTATTCTAAGCAGAAAAAAAAATATGCTAATTATTCACTCTGAATGTAGAAGGAAAAAAGGTGTAAAATCTCCCGTTAGCCGTGTGACCATGTACTAATTGCATGTCATGTGTCAAAATAATGCAGCTCCCTGTGCCTAAAGCAATTAGACACACAGAACTCCATTAACGAAGCACTGTCTGTCACTAGAGTGTTTTCTGTACTATAGTTGAAGATTAAAATATTAATTTCTCAAATATTTATGATAGTTACTGACAGCATTTCAAAATGTTGCTTTTAACAAAAGCTTTCTATTAAGACTCAGATTTTAATTTGGATTTTATATTCAAAGAAGATATTAACATAGAGGAGTAAGATGGGATTTCTTAGGGATCTGGAGAGAATTCCTTATAAAAGGTAGACTACTTTTACAAAACTTTAACGTGTCTTTGCCCCTTAATTTTTTCCCCAGAAAGGGGCTTTCTGAAGGCATTACTAAACATCTCTTTTGCTCACTTAAATATCCATTTGACAATGATGTACCAAAAAAAAAAGTAGATTTTACTTTATTATTATTTTTCTGTTATTCAGATTAATCAGTTCTGAACTCATTATAACGAGTTGGTCCCTGCTGGTCAAATATATTATTATCTACATGTTATTTGGTGATTTGAGAAACATCCAGGAGGGTTGCCAGTAGCCTTAAAGATCATCAGTTATAAATCAACCAGCTGTCAGAGCACTGCTGCTTCTCTGCTCAATCCATTTGTTTATTTGATGATTACTATGTAACAGGTACTGCGCTTTATGTTCAGGATTTTATTTCATTCTGCCTTTGAACTCCACGTTGCTTCCTCCACTCTGTAAATATCCAGTTTTTAATTACCATGATGGATGACTGACTTTCCCTTGTTCTATGCCCCAGTTTTTACATTTGGACAGTTAATTGGCCAAAACGACAAGCTTCTTTAATGTTCGCGTGTTTTAGCACTGTTTTTTTCAATGCATTTTGCTTTGTTACCAATTTTTGTGAATGAAAGAACTGTGTTCTCTCTTGGTCAGGATTTCTTGATTCTAGTTTATCTAAGATCAGTTCTTTCTTTTTTTTTCTGAAATCTTAGGTTTATTCCAGAATGGTATAATTCTGCTTATTAATCCAGGTAAAAACTAATGACTGTTTTTAAACTTTAGCAATACTACATTAAAATAGCATATCCACTGATTTTTGAAAGTTCATTTTGCCACTTATAATGTCTCTCCTGGGTTTAGTAGAAGTCTTTTTATTAATCATACGTTAGAAAATTTAGTGCCAAACACCCTCTCCTGAATTAGGGCTCTAAACTTTTTAGTCTAGTCCCTTAAATGCTATCATTCAACCCAAAATTAAATGATAAGTCTTCACTCAGATGGCAGGAAATACTACTTTTTTAAAAAAATTCCTATTCAGAGCTCAAGAATCAGTTGATGTTTTCTTGCTAGATTTGTTTTTCTTTTCTTCTCTGGTCACCTCTATTTATACAGGACAAGGAAAGCCTTGCTATCTAGAAACGTTCATTAGTATTGCCAGCTGACAGAGTGCTTATTCATTAATACCCTCAACGTGATGACCTCCAGACTCTCCACTGTGGGGCAATATATTGTGAATATTAATAAGTGACTATTTTGTTGAGGGTTCACATAGAGTTTCTGAAGGAATAGGCAAAGGTTCAATATTTATAACCAAAATACAGTTGCTCCATATCTGCACCTGGATTTGAAAGACGATTATTTCAAACCTTCAGCACCTAGGTATTGGGCAGTTAGAGGAGAAAAGTTAAATTGGTCTTCACATTCCGCAAAACATTAAATAGAAAATAAACTCTTTCAATAGCTGAAACAACCAATTGCAATTGCTCGGTTTGCCTTTCAAAGCAAACCCTTTGGCCATTTCTGAAACTTCATCATGTAAGGGGTGAAATCCACTGATTATGTTGGAAGGACTTGATTCCTTAAGTGGATTTTGGTCCTTCTCTTTGTGTACAGATTGCTGACAATATTAAAATATTTTATTGCTTAAAGTAAAAACATTTACCCCTTTTTATTCTCCCTTCAGTTAGCTTTATAAAATGTTAATTTTTTATAAGTTCTAGTACAGAAACTTAATTTAGTTGAATCTAGTAGAATGCATGCTCCATGAATGCAGGGACTTATTTTTTGTGTGTCTTGTTTAATATTGGTACATGATATTGTTTAATTCCTGGTGTATATAATGGTACTGGCAGTAGGAGATGTTCAATAATTATTTCCTGAATGAAACGATTGATCTTTTATATCTTTCCCATTTTTATTCACTTTATTTTTTATCATATTGATATATGTTTGGGCAGATACAAAAGGTTTATACACAATGTAAATATTGTCAATAAAACATAATGATACAATGAACACCCATTAACCCAACACTCAGTCCAAAAAAAAACAGTACCAGTAACTTGCATCTACCCATATATTCCTCCCCTATCCTGTCCCTGTGTTTCGATCCTCAGAGACACCACTATGCTAAATTTTGTGTTTGTCATTTCATTTTTCAAAATATGGGGTTTTGTTATAAGTTTTGGATGCTTAAAATATGTAGTTTAGTTTTACTGCTTTTTATATTCTATCAAAGTGGTATTGTACTATATTGTCCTATATGTTGTCTTGGACTTGCTTTTTTCACTCAGCATCATGCTTTTAAGAGTTATCATTGTTGTTATATGTAGCTGCTTCTTTCACTTACTGCTGTACAATAGTCCAGCATGTGAATACACTACTTTAATTGAAATTTTGTGGGTTTTTCCTAATTTTTTACACTTATGAACATTCTGGCTGTCAACATTTACGTATCTCTCCAGGTACAGATACATAAGACTTTCTCACAGGCATATATCTAGAAATGGGATTTCTGTGTCTTATTGTATGCAATGGCTATCAAAATATCTTTTAAAGTAATTTGCAAATTTTGATTTAAATGAGAAATTTGCATTCTAATTAGCGGTGTATCAGAATTCCCACTGCTCCAACACTGTTATAATCGTATTTCTCAATTTTTAGGAAACTTGGCATTTTTGTTGGTTTTGTTTTGGTTTTGGTTTTTGTTGCTTTGGAGTAGACAGATCTTTAGAGACCTCCTCTACGTTTTGTGAGCCAGAGGTGTCTCAACTAGTATTGCTTTTCAGACTTCAATTGTTCTTCAGTGGAAGGATCCCTGGTACTTCAAGCTAGACATATTGTCAGACTCCCTTTACTCACTATTTGAAAAATTATTCAAAGGTTGCTACATATACGTTCAATATAAAAAAAATCAATTACAGTTTTATGTATAAGTAATCATCAATTAGAAAACAAAATGTAATCTTGAGAAATACCCTTTAAAAGAGTAAACTAAAAAATAAGCTATCAAAAATAAATTGAAATAAGATGTGGTAAGGCTGTTAGGGAGAAAACGCTAACATTTAATTGATTAAGAGATAAAAATGGGAAGATATACTATGGTCATGGATAGAAAAGTCAATGGTCACAAAAATGTAAATTCCTCCAAAATTGATCCATGCATTCAAAGTAATTCCATTTCAAACACTAATAAGGTTATTTGTAGAATTTGACAAGCTCATTCTAAAATTTATATGGAAAAATAAAAGGTTAAGAATTGTCAAGACACTTCTAAAGATGAAGAATCAGGGAGGACAACTTGACCTATCAAATATCATGACTTACAAAGGAAAGTAATTAAGGCAGGGTAGTTTTGGTGTAGGGATGGAAGGTAGACCAACAGAATAGAATAAAGAGCTCAGAAACTTATATATATTTGAAAATCCATTCATGTATAACCATCACTTGCATTGAGATCAATGATGAAAGAGAAAATACCTTCAGTAAATGTTGCTGGGACAAATAATTTTCCATATGGGGGAAAAAAGCCAAAAACATTAGTTACTATCTTACACCATCCACAAAAATCAGTCCCAGATGAATCAAGGACTTAAATGTAAAAGGGAAATTCTTAAACATTTAGAAGAAAATAGAATATCTTCAGCTTAGTGTAGAGAATGACTTCTTAAACAAGAGAGAAAAAAATGTACAGACTATAAAGAAAAAAATAATAAATTCAGCAACATTAAAATTAAGAATCTTAGGTGTATACCCAAGAGGAACTCTTGTACATGAAGACAAATGTAAGAATGTTAAAAAAGAATATTGATTATAATAACAAAAAAAGGAAAAAAAGAAAACAGCCTAAATTTTTATCATAAAGAGAATGTTATGTTAAAAAATGGAACACTGCAGTAGTTTAAAGAATGAACTAGAGTTACATATATTATCATGAATAAACCTCAAAATATAATGCTGAGTGAAAAGAAGTAACACGCAAGAGAATAATTGAATTTTAGGATTTTGCCAAATAATCATAAATTATCATTTAGAGACACAAACGTATAGTGAATCTATAAAAATGTGCATGGAAAAGTTAACCAAATTTAACCGAGTGATTACTCAGGAAGCAGAGGGGAAGAGAGAATTAGATTCATGGACTTACAAAGGGGCATTTTATTTCTTAAGCTTGGTACATTAGCGTCCATTATAATATTTGCTATGTCTTTTGGTAATCTAATACGTTCCACAAAATACTTCATAAACTTCTCATTGATTAGAGTATGAACTCTTTAGCTTGGTTTTTCTTCCATTTGTCATTTATATTAGTCCATCTCAGTTTATATCAGTCAAAACATAAAATTGGCTTACAATAGACATAATCTTTATCTTAAAGACTTTTGAAAAATTTAGCTGCCCAACAACATATACTGACCATCTACATTTTTGTGAAGTACTGTATCAAATGTTAGGTGAGTGATTAAAAAAGATAAGATGTTTGCTCTTGAGGATCTCACAGTCCAGTGGAGAAGATTAAAACCAAATCAAACCCATTGCCATTAACTTCATTCCAACTCATAGTGACTCTGTAGGACACAGTAGAACTGCCTCATAGAATTTCCAAGGCTGTGATCTTCATGGTAGCAGACTGCCACACTTTTCTCCCATGGAATGGCTGGTGAGTTCTATCCACTTACCTTTTGATTAGCAGCTGAGCTCTTAACCACTGTACTACCAGGGCTTGGCATGTGAATACTTATCATGTAAAATGTCAAATAATATATAAAAGGAACTAATGACTGGATCATGAAGTATGCATAGTATGATAGGCATTCCAGATAGTGGGAATAACATATTTAAAGATGCAATTATGGACAAAGTATCAAGTATTTCAAAATTTTGGAGACTTAGTGGCACAGTGGTTAAGCATTTGACTGCTAACCAAAATGTTGGCAGTTTGAATCCACCAGCTGCTCCTTGGAAACCCTATGGGGCAGTTCTACTCTGTCCTATAGGGTCACTATGAGTTAGAATCAACTCGATGGCAATGGGTTTCGTTTTTTTTTTTTTTTGGTTATCCAAATGCCAGCTCCATTTATTTTGAAAAAGTTGATACTGTTTGTCTCAGTTCTCACGAAATCTAGTACTAGATTACACACTGTCTTACTTGAACATGGCATATATTATCTGAAAGCTATTATTTGAATAATGATAAGATAAATTACATCATCACCCTTGTACTCTTCCAGATTTGGGAATCATTCATAACAAGCTATAACTCTCCTAGAAATTCTGCCTATTGTTTTAACCCCACAGAATTTTCCCGGTTTGTTTTCTGGACATATTTTATTATATACTGTCCAATTTATTTTAGTGATAGAATTTAGGTTAATTCTTTTTAGTCAATTTCCTGCAGAAACAGAAATTAATTACTCTGGGAATAATCATTTTAACTGGTTCACAAATGAACATATATTAAACAAAACTACTGTGCTGTAAATCTTATCCATCTATTTCATAGCACTGGTTTCTGGGAAATAATTAAACTGTTGTTTCTATATGGGAAAATGAAGTAGTTTATGATTTTAAGTTGTGTGCACGTGTGTGTGCATATGTGTGTATGTGTGATGTGATTTTAATCTCATTTAGGGCTTGAATAAAACTGACTTTCTTTAGTGTTGGATTTACCCACAACAAAGTGGGGCTCAGTGTGATTGCTTCTCTAGCAGAAGCTCAATCCACTGAGAATACAAAGAAGCAGACCAATTTCCACGGGAGGATTGCATAAAACTTCATGTAGAAGATTGCATGAGTTGGCTGTTGGCAACTGGAAGAATTTTTTGAGTGGGTAGAAAGACAAGAAGGATGTTTTAAGCAGATGGAACAAGTTACATACAATAATGGAACAGTAGCTGTTTAGAGATTAAAAATTAGATCATAGGTTAAGAATTCCTATGCGTCAACTTTAATCCCAACTAATTTATCAATTATTTGCTTGAACGAGTACCTACTATGAGCAAATCACTGTGTTCAAAGGAGATTATATCCTCAAGGAATTTATGCAGGTCGAGAGATGAAAGAAATGCATGTAAAAGTAAATCTAAAAGACAGTACATACTTGGAAATTAAGAAGTACATTCAGGCTATAGGAGTTTAAGAAGAGAATTGAAAGTTAGTATCAAAGCTCATAGAGACTCATAGCAACCCTGTAAGAGAGTAGAACTGCCCCATAGAGTTTCCAAGGAGCTCCTGGTGGATTCGAACTGCTGACTTTTTGGTTAGCAGCTGTAGCACTTAACCACTACGCCACCATATAGGGTCGCTATGAGTTGGAATTGACCCAACAGCAAGGGGTTTTAGTATCAAGTAAATACAGGACACTCTTGTCAGAAACACCGATTTAAAGATAAATTTGTTAATAAAGATAAAATTAATAAAGTGTCAATATAGTGACTGCAAAGTATTAAAACCCAAGTGTGGGCCCCCTTCTGGGTGCGGGGCGCTCTGTGTCTGCCCAGGTCACATGCCCACAGCGCTCGTCCTGCAGGTAAGAGTGAAGCCTCATCGTGGTTTAGCGTTGTCATACTGTTGTTTTTACAGTTTTCTTGACAAACTCTGTGGACCCCAAAATGTGAGGCAGGCCTGTGACCCGAGCCGGTTCATTGTGGATGGCATTGAGGGTGAGGGAGACGGGAGGCTGGAGTCCTGCGATGAGTGGTTACCCGGTTCCAGGGCTCTGCCGTAGCTTAACGACTGCTTGGTCTGGTTGGACTTGCAGGAATCTTGAAGGAAGATGGTAGCTACACAGTAGTATCCCCTGCTGTTTTCTTGACTGTAGTAGAGATTAATCACCTGTATCCAGTTGTTGCCATTTCCTGGGCATACGGAGGGCCATGCTTGTCCTCTCCTTTGCTAGGGCATGAGGGTGGAGTCAAGGCAAGGTAGGAAAAGAGGAAGCTCCGCTCAGGAATAGGAGGAGCTAACTCACGCTGCGAGAAATATAAGTGAACTCCTTGAGGTTTTCCTCAAACTCTGCTGGTATTCATTTATTTTAATTAAATTTTATGTTGACTTTGGAAATAGTAACTACCCCTCAATAGGCACCAAAAATATCATTGAGCAATTTTATGTAATTTTTTAATAAAATAAATGCGCAACTTTTACAAATGCCATCTACAATTAGGTTGAATCCTAATTCATTTCTGACCTACAAAACCAGCAGTCTCCGATGGTTTCACCTACGATTACCTGGTCAATATTCCTTTCTCCATTTACGAGTATATGCAAGTGTCGTGTATCCCTTGACCTTATTTTCCGCAATCTGACTCCAGTTGCTCACTAATTTTGCAAGATTACATCTATTTTTAATAAAAATATTCTAACAATTTCCCAAATGTATAATTTGTTTAATGAAGTTTAAAAGGATGCTCTTTAGTGACATTAGAAAATTGATCTTTACTGATTAGCTACAAAGTCTACCAAAGTTAGAAGCAAACATGTTTGCACTAATGGTAAGGAGGTAGAAACTAGAAGATACTGTCTTAGTTCCTGAGGGATTTCTTTTACCTTAATACTATTGAGCATTGATTTACCTGTTCAGTACTTTAAGAAACCACACAGAAAGTCTATGGGGACAAATCTACTTCTTTTTCTTCTTTTTAATTCTCTTTTGGCTTGATACGTTATATATTTGAAAGTAAGTTAGTATACATTTGCTTTAGTCAACTAAATTTTTTTCTCTTAGCCTGGTAATATGCAGGAAGTAGAGAAATACGCAGTATTATTTAATACAAGGTATTCATAAATATAAGGAGCCCTAGTGGTTCAGTGGTTAAGCGCTCAGCTGCTAACTGGAGGGTCGGTGGTTTGAACCCACCAGCCGCGGAAGAAAGATGTGGTAGTCTGCTTCTGGAAAGATTTACTGCCTTGGAAACTCTATGGAGAAATTCTACTCTGTCCTAGAGGGCCACTATAAGTCAGAATCAACTTGACAGCAATGAGTTTGGTTTTTTGTTTGTTTGTTTGTTTGTTTATTCATAAATATATTTTTTTAATTAAAAATAATAATAATTTTGCCTGGCTCTTGGACTGACTTCAGAGTGTGACAAAAAGGGCATCAGGAACAGTTTGGTTTGAAGTTTAAGGTTTAAAGATTACCCCATGGCAATACTGTATTTTTATGCAAATAACGTGTACTTTCTACATTTGTTTGCCAACCCACCCTCCCCCCATGAGTTATTTTCATAAGTGCACTCTGCTAATTTTATATGTATATATTTATTGTTCTTTAGATGAAGGTTTACAGAACAAATAGTTTCTCATTAAACAGTTAGTACACATACTGTTTTATGACATTGGCTAACAACCCCATGACATGTCAACACTCTCCCTTCTCGCTCGACCTTGGAGGACCCTTTTTCTTTTTTTTTTTTTTTTTGTGAAAATGTACATAGCCAAAGTTACACCATTTCAAAAGTTTCTACGTGTACAATTCAGTGACATCCATTACATTCTTCCAGTTGTGCTGCTATTCTCACTATCCTTTTCCAAATTATTCCATCACCATTATCTTCACTCACTGCCCCCTAAACTTCCCATCAAACCTTTTGAGTTGCTGTTGTCTATTTGATCTCACATAGATAATTCTTTTTCTTTTCTTTTTTTTTTTTTTTTTGGTACCTTAGATGAAGGGTTGCAGAACAAATAGTTTCTCATTAAACAGTTAGTACACATATTGCCCTATGACAATGGTTAACAACCCCATGACATGTCAACACTGTCCCTTCTTAACCTTGGGTTCCCTATCACCAGCTTTCTTGTCCCCCCTGCATGCCAGTGCTTGTCCCTGGACTGCTGTGCCTCATTAGTCCCATTTTGTTATATGTGGCTGTCCAATCCCTGGCTGAACGGTGAACTTCGGAAGTGACTTCACCACTGAACTAATAGGGTGTCTGGCGGCTGTACTCTCGGGGTTTCTCCATTATGTCAGGCCAGTAAATCTGGTCTTTTTTGTGAGTTAGAATTTTGTTCTACATCCTTTTCCAGCTCTGTCCAGAACCCTCTGTTGTGATCCTGGTCAGAGCAGTCAGTGGTGGTAGCTGGGCACCATCTAGCTATACTGGACTCAGTCTGGTGGAGGCCATGGTAGCTGTGGACAATTCGTCCTTTCGACTAATCTTTTCCTTGTATCCTGTTCTCTTCATTCTCCCTTGCTCCCGAAGGGATGAGACCAGTGGAGTATCTTAGATGGCTGCTCACAGGCTTTTAAGACCCCAGACGCTAGTCACCAAGGTAGAATGTAGAACATTGTCTTTATAAACTGTGTTATGCCAACTGATTAGATGTTCCCCAAGACCATGGTCCCCAGAGCCCTCTGCCCAGCAATTCAGTCCCTCAGGGAGTTTGGATGTGTCTGTGGAGCATCCATGACCTTTGTACAAGCTGTGCTGGCTTCTCCGGTATTGTGTACTGTCTCACCCTTCACCCAAGATATCACTTATCTATTGTCTATTTAGTTCTCCCCCCACCTCTCCCATCCCAGTAACCAACAAAGATTGTTTCTTTTTGTGTGTAAACTTTTTCGTGAGTTTTTACAGTAGGGGTCTCATGGAATATTTGTCCTTTCATGATTGACTTATTTCACTGAGCATAATGTCCTCCAGTTTCATCCGTGTTATGAGTTGCTTCACAGATTCATCATTGTTCTTTATCGTTGCATGATACTCCATTGTGTGTACGTACCATAGTTTGTTTATCCATTCATCTGTTGATGGGCATCTAGGTTGTTTCCATCTTTTTGCTATTGTGAACAGTGTTGCAATGAATATGGGTGTGCATATGTCTATTTGTGTGACGGCTCTTATTTCTCTAGGATATATTCCTAGGAGTGGGATTGCTGGATCGTATGGTATGTCTATTTCTAGCTTTCTGAGGAAGCACCATATCATTTTCCAAACTGGTTGTATCATTTTGCATTCCCACCAGCAGTGCATAAGAGTTCTCATCTCCCCGCAGCCCCTCCAACATTTGTGATTTCCAGTGTTTTTGATTTGTGCCAGTAATGCTGGGGTGAGATGGTATCTCATTGTGGTTTTGATTTGCATTTCTCTAAAAAAAAAACTTAGCAGAGTGCACTTATGAAAATACCTTGAGGGGTTAGGATGCGGTTGGCAAACAAATGTAGGAAGCGCATGTTATTTGAGTAAAAATACGACACTGGGTGTTCATCCAGCCTCAATGGCTCCAGACCCTTGAACATTGTATTCTCTCAAAGATTTATCTATGTGGGATCAAATTGACAACAGCATCTTGAAAGGTTATATGAGAAACTTAAGGAGTAGTGACTTTATGTTAATGGTGGTGGAATAATTTGGAAAAGGATAGTGAGAATGGTTAAATGACTTGAAGAATATAAACAATATCATGCAGAATTTGTTGAAGTAGTGTATCCTTTACTGTGTATGTTTTCACAAAAAATAAAATGAAATTTTAAAAAAGGCATCGAGGGATGAAGAAGAGGCTAGTGCTAAAGTGTTAGACCCACTCGTTTCCAAATATTCTATTTGTGCAACTGACTTTCTTGCCTTGATTTCACTTTCTGGTTTATTTGGATTATAAAATTTCTTACTCTTCAGATATTTATGTGGTAAAGGACCGTTAGTTATAAAATGTTTTCTGTTTGTATAAAGCAAATATGGTTTTTGAAATCAGTAACTCGATAGCCTGATAAAAGTGATAGAAGTACATTTATGTGTTATTTTCTAATGTCCTAATTGTGACAACTACCAAACTAAATTCAGTTAGAAAATTTTTGACACTTTCATATAGTGCTTTCTTTCTGAAAAAGTTCGTAAGATCAAAGGAAACCCAGACATTTAAATTTAATTTCCTCAAAAATGACTTGTCAAGTTTTATGTTCTGGAAAAAAGTTTATGAAATTACTTAAACCTAAATCTTAACAAATTAAGTCACAATATAATTAATGTTGTGTGACTTGGGTGCATCACTGGTCCACTTTTACTCTAAAAATGAAGGAAATTTGACCTGGAGTGCCTCTGGCCTATATTATGGCATCAATCGTTAAACTTCCTTTTTTCTTTTTTAACCATACAGTTGTTATTCCTGTATGTTGACTGCAGGCTTTGCCTTAGTTTGGGAGCTATTAACATCTATCAGGATCAATTGTACGTGCTAGAACTCAGAAAATTTACTTGACAACCCTAATGGCTGTGAAAAAGCCATCACGGAGTCGTGAAGAAAACGCGAAAAAAAGCTTCGGCATCTGAAGAACCAGAGGAGGCATTTTTTCTTTCTTCCACTCTTACTAACTCCTCCCACCCTCCCTATTTTCAGCCCCAAATCAGCATCTTTTTTTGGTCCATCTTTACGAGGTTAAATGCATATTTCTCAATGCCTATTTCTTTGTGCTTTGTTGAAAACGGGCAAGTATGATACACAAGCATGGTCTGGGAGCAGTGGGCCACTAGGAACGCTTGGCAGAACACATTGATGCAGCTGAGAAGCCAGCAAGCACTGGGACAGCAAGACTTTCTTCAAAAAGAGCAGCAAAGGTCATGAAGGAAGTATCCTAATAGATGGTGTTTGTTAGTCCACCAGAGCAGCAATGCCTTTGGTTCAGTTCTGCTCAGGAGCCTTTCAAACAGTAAGGGATGATGCCATTGGTAAGTGGAGTTATTTCCAAGTCTTTTCAGGAGCAACTCCATCTAACAGTTCCCTTACTAGCTGTTTTCAAAATAAACCTTAGCGCCATACGTAAGGTAAATACAACTAGAAAAGATAACCATAAAAGCTCCCTCCGCTCAGCCAAATTACTTGCAGATAGGCGCTGCAGAAGAATTTGGGGAGAGTTAATTAATTTTCCCATAAATAAAACAAATAGGTAAATAATTCTTATCGCCCTTAGATGAGTATTTGCTATTTTCTCTAAATGCCTTAAGGATTTACTTGTTGTTTTCCCTCTGATCCTGCATCCGGTTGCATTTATGTTTTATAAAGCAACAGAATGAGTGAAAATATATATTGTCCCAAGCATTACTACAGAGCCATGGTGGAGAGAGGGGCTGTTGAAAAGCTGTGCCGTTGATTTCAAAATCAAATGACTTGTCTATGAAAATAATTCTATAACCACAGCATCTATTTAGAATGCCGCAGAGATCTTTCCATGGAGGAGAAATGCGTCAAAAAAAAAAAAAAAAGAGAAGAAAAGAAACAGAGATTTTACTTTTAGCTCATCGTCAGATTTGCAAGGGACAATAAGCGAGATTCATTAGGCCATTTGTTTCTGTCATCTGCCATGATTCAAAATGAAATACTAAATGTTTCATGGACTCAGAAAAAGAGTAGACTTTGTCTTTGTGTTGGCTGTGGAAAGATGGTGTGCCTTACAGCCCCCATACAAGAGGCCTGACGGATGAAAGGGGGAAGGGTGGTGCCATCCGAATGATGATGGGCTAATATCATCACCCTCTTGTCAGCTGTAATAGGCTTTTCTTCACAGAAATAATTCATAAAACCGCTCCATTATATTCTATCCCTGACAGGCCCTATCTATTCTCCAACCCAGCAGGCTCACAACTAATAAGAAAATATGTGGTTCAGGAACCCTGAAAAATTAAACAGGTAGTTTATGAACAATTTGTTTCATGGGGATGTTTATTATGTTTATTAAATATTGAGCCTTTAATGTTTTCCCAGTGCAGATGATATCATAAAAATGCTGACTTAAGCCTCAGATGTATTCTTAGAAAATGACATTTTACACTGCTTGTAGTACATAGTAAATAACTAAATTATAGCAGCTTAGGTGCGTGTATAGAGACAGTATGCAGAAAATGTAATTTATAATGTATTTTTATGTACATGTGTATGTGGGATGCGTCCTCAGATAATCACGTTCAAGCTTCCGCTATAAGCTTAGGTTTACAAGTCAGTTGGGGAATACCATTATTTTAGCGCTTGTCTTGTGAAGGTCAGCCTGAGATTTGTTTTATTGCTTGTACTAAAGGAGAAAGCTTGAGTTTAGTGTTTCAGGCACCAAGAGTACACACACTCCGGTCGCTAATAATAAACTTAACCAGGAGTGTTACTTTGTAAGTACAATTTTTATATAAATCCTTTATCTGGTTTCCTCTGGAGACCAATGTATGTGAGAATATGAGGGTAAAATGGCTCCTGGTTACTGGGATGTTCTTTATTTGAAAAATACCGAATTAGATACAGAAACTGTTGTGGAAAGAGTCAGCGGAGAAAGTGCATGAAGCACGTTCTTCCCTGGCCCATACCTTGTGCATTTACTGGCTTTGCTGTCATAATAGATTTAATCAGTGTGACACTAAATGATCTTCTGCTGTAGACAAGCGAGTGGAAGATTACCTGCGTGTTACAGGGTTAATGGCCCTTCCATAATAAACAATACCCACCGTATGGAAATAAGGCAATAATTCACGTACAGATTTCAGAAAGCACCTACCCGAGGTGATTTACGAAGGAAGTTGGATCAAACCTGTGGTTAAATGCTATAGCACTCTGGGCCACGGCTTTACTGATCTCAGAAGGACATCTTAATTTACTATATGTACCTGCAGAGACACTTACACACAGGCGTTTTGTAATGAATCCATCCTAAAAGGGTTTCACCAAGGGGACAGGTATATGTGTTGTGGAAATGCAGATGAAATAGAAAATATCAGCATGAAGAGGTGAAAGCAGAGCCTACTTGGAGAGTGGTTATCAGTGAATCAGCTTCAAGCTTCAAGTTCGTTCGGAGCCCCTCATGGACCACTGTTACTGAATACTTCTATAAATACTAGAAATGACGGACTCGCGTGAAACAGACTCGAAGCTTGAGGATGACCTGAAAGCTAGGATTCAAATCAAGGGTGATTTTTGTAACTTGTAGTCTCCGAGTGGTGCAAATGGTTAGTGCACTTGGCTGCTATCCGAAAGGTTGGAGAGGCTCAAGTCCACCCAGAGGCACGTTGGAAGAAAAGCCTGGTGATCTACTTCTGAAAAATCAGCCATTGAAAGCTTTCTGGAACACAGTCCTACTCTGATACATATGAGGCTGCTGTGAGTCAGAATCAACTCTAGAGCAACTGGTTAGATTATTTAAGTTGTGAGGCATGGTCCGAGACAGAAGGGGATTCAGAAAGGACTGGTTCTAGAAAAGAGGTAGCATCCTTGGGGAGGAAAGCTGATGTGTGCACATAGGAGATGGGGGATAGCTAGTTCTTCGCAGGCACAGGAGACATCCATTGTTGATAAAAAGCCAACTGGTAATAAAACAGAATGAGTGCCTACAAATCAAGCAAGATACTGCAACTGTTAAAATAGTCTGGTTTGTGAATATAAGATAATCATGCTTTGGGTTCAGGAGTGCTCAGCTTCTGAGTTGCTTTCTGTGTAGTTCCTACAAATAAAGAGGAATATGAAGAATTTGGATAGAAAAGGCCAAGAGATTGAGATATGTAACTTGCAGAAGAGAATACAATAGTGATGCTGATGACAATCTTTACCTTCAAAGGGTTCTTATCTCAAGGTTGAGAACGACCATTTTCCTTCTCCACCATAAACTAGTCCAAGAGAATGGATGGAGATTAGATATACATATTTTTTTTCTTTTTCTTTTATATTTTATTGTACTTCAGGTGAAGGCTTACAGAACAAATAGTTTCTCATGAAACAGTAGTACACATGTTGTTTTATGACATTGGTTAACAACCCCACAACATATTAACCCTCTAACTTCTCCACCTTTTTTTTTTTGGTGAAAATTAGATATACATATTTTTAGTAATGTGGTCACTAAATATGAGATTAAGGTATCAAGAGAAGTATCTTTTGTTGCTGTAATTTTTTTTTTTTTTTTGAAAGTTTGATCTCCATTTGCTAGGAAAAGGCTAGATGTAGTCTGTCCATGAGAGAAGGGGGTTGGTTGTACAACCTCCTGTGGGTGCTTCCATCGTTAAGAATCACATCTCTATCCCTGCACACGGTTTCTGACATTTCCACCAAGAGTCTTTTTTAACAATGATTGGGCTAGTCTGAGGCTGCTTTTGAATTTTAATTCTAAAAATAAAAACTGCAACATTCTCCCCTTCCTTAAATACCAACTCTAACTGGTAGATGATATGCTGAAGGAGTTGAAGAATCGTTTACTTAAATGTAGACCCATTGGGCATTGTATATCTGGACCTAGACGTTCTGAGGTGAGTTTGCCCCCTCATGGGAGCTGGTGCCCACTGAAAGGTGGCAGTCGGGTCTTGTCGGGAAGAACAACCCCTTCCCATCTTTCCTGTGGTTGGCTGTGCAGCCTTGACTTGTTTCAGAAGCCAGGATGTCCTGAATCGTTTTCTGCACAAAAGACAGACAAAATGGATGGCAGTCTGTGGGAAGAAAACCTTTACTCCGGGTCACGAGAGAAGCTTGAACATCCTCAATAGCACTAGGCTGTGTTTGTCTCCGGGACGCACGTCATGTTACCAATCTCAGACAGCCCGCTTTTCGAGGAAGGTGGTTGGTTAGCGATTAATTACCCCTGGATGGCACACGCAGCTGCAGCCTACGTATGGAAATAGACGAGAAGTTAGATTGAATTGGCCTTAGCACAATCAAGAATGTGGCATTTATTTAATTACAATGTGTTGAGAATGGAACCTGGATTAGTGTTGTATTGCATTTTTAATATTAATAATATAATTAATAGAGCATACAGCATATAAAAATGAAATAAGCCTCTTGGATGGTCCATGAAGGTATTATGTATTATTTTTAGAAACACACAAAGTTCTTTTGACAATCAAAAAATTCTCAGCTATATCAAAAGAGAAGGGTTGCTTACCAGGGAGTGTCAGTCACATGATTATTTCAGATTTTTTTCTGTATCAAGTCAGGGCCTGACGTATCCTCCGCAGAGCCTGTGTTAGCTGGTGAAATGATGCCTTGAAACTCAATTTATTTTCTATTTTGGTCTACTTTTTGGCTTTGAAGCTAAACTGTTTGTCATTAAGTGCCCTTTCATCTTTCACTTGGTAATAACTGGGATTTTTTAAAAGGAAAAAAAAAAAACCTGGAGTTAAACTAAAACTGTAGAAAGTAAAACGTTCTAACAAAATAAGGCTTTAAAATTGTCGTAATTCTCAAATGCTGCTCTAACTTTTATGGAAATATTTACCCAGGAAAATATCTTAGCTCAGATTAATAAAATAACTTCACTTCACTTGGGTTATTTATGTACTGTTTTTCCCGGTCTGTGTATCTTAAATAAAATCCTTACAAAAGAGCCCACAGGGTTTTACCCTGTGGTTTTGTGGGAGGAACATTTGCTCTCAACTCAAGGGAACCTAGTACATTACAATCTTCATTTAAATGGTGTCACCCTGTTGGGAATGCCCCCCAAATGCCACAGAGAGTAAACAAAATGAACCCTTCTCGCTGCCATGCTGTATTTAAAAAAAAAAAAACTGTCTTACATTCAATACTTACCAGGCAATCTTTCTGCACAGTTTCACACAAAAGCAGCAGGATTAGAAGCACTTTGCTGTTGCATCAAACATCCTAAATGGTGGAAAAGCAACACGCCATTGGTCTTACAGAGATGTTTATAAACTAAAATGGTTGTGTGTTCTAGAAAGTCAGGGAGGAATCATCTCGTTTCAACCAAAAAACTCAGTGACCTGCTGTGCAGGCTTGAGAATGCTATTTAGTCTTAATTCCTTGAACTCTGAAGGATGCTGAATTCTTATGCCCTAGACTATTTAAGTGGAGAGAAAGGATTTAACAGTGATACCTAGCTCAGAACATAAGCTAGCAAGCTAGGAAGGTCAACCATAAATATACATGGTCAAGGCTCGAGAAGAAAGCAACGGTACGGAGGACAGCTTTTCTACTTCCCTTTCCTTGAATGTTTTTGCCTTCTGATTTATTCATCAAGTTAAAAAAAAAAAAAAAAAACTTACATGGAGGAAGATTGGCATTTCTTTATTTCATTAGATATTTTTTGCCTGCTGAGTGTATACATCCCTGTTCAAGTTATGTATGGTATCACAAGTAAACATGAACTTTGCCCTTACAAATCATGAAAGAACAAAAAAATCCAAGAAAACATGTGATGGCTTTGTGTGGGGCACCCCAGAAGGAGGGAAAACCTCTCTAGACTTTGGAATCCTTGGATTCATCACTTCTTTCTCCAGAAATGAAATGAAGAAGTTAAACTCTTTAGATGACCTCTGAGATCCCTTTTATTCTAGTAATCTAATCTGTAGGATTGAAGGTTAATCTATAGGATTGTTAAATGCTGGAGCCTCAACAAAGAGAAGGAAAATACTAAAATTCAGAAATGTTACTTTGTAAGCACAGGCCACATGTCTATTCAAAGCAATAGAACAAGGTCACCTCTCCAAAAAATACCCCTACAAAACCGACTCAAACAGTTAACAGGAGGATAGAGAAGCAATTTTTCCTTTTGCTTTCTTCATGAACAAGGAGACATTGTCATAAATAGAAGAGAAATCCAGCTGCTGTTTGGGGGCGCTGCTTCTCTGGAAGTGAGCTCCACCTGGAAATGGCGTGGTTTAAGCAGCTCTTCTTCCTTTGGTCTTAGCCCTTGCACAGGGCTAGGTCAGTGCTGAGGAAACAACTTTAGAAGTCAAATAACCTAGAAAGAGACTTGCAGAGCGTGTGAAATCAGACCTCAGATGATAGCGGCGTTAAGCACGTGACGCTGTACATCCCAATACCAGTTAAATAGCAGCATGGCTGTGTACACTTAGACGTACGTTTATATGTGCTAAAGTGAGCTCACTGTTTTTATTTGATTAGTTGTGGGACTGTTTTCAAGATCTGCCAGTTGGGAGTAGCTACATTTTGTAAAGGTAAATGAACTTGGGCCGGGAAGCAGTCCCTTAGAGGAGAAACTGTATATAAACATGTGGGGCCAGGATTACTCATTGTTGCCTTAAGCCAATGACAAGTATCATTATCCACAGTGTTGCTGGTTTGGTGCAGGAGCTGTTCGTGCGCCTAACGGACTTTCTACAGGAAAACCCCGCAGATACGGTGTATCATAGCGGCACGTACCTGTCTCTCAACAAAGACGTCCACGATACGAAATCACCGTCACAGCCGCTGGTGGGGACAGGCAGAAAACAACCCGTGCTCGACAGAACCACCCAAACCTTTGGTGGCTGAGAAGCCAGTTGCAATTAACAATTAAGGACCAGGGTTTTCGTTCCTATTCCTCCAACCCCATCCCCCCACTGCTGTTTTGCACAGAATATATAACTATGATAAAGATTTCTAATGAGAACAAAGGGTCAGGGATTCCTGTAGCAATTACACTGAAAACAAAAATACTCAAAACATACACGCACACAGAAAATTAAGAAAATCAAGTCAGATGAACATGGGTACATATCTGCTGGGTGTAATTACAAAGCAGATGCATCCAAAATGTCATTATCAGAGTCTGATTTGACAGGTCCCTTATAATGTAACTCATTACATTTACACGTAGGTTTTCCCAGGTCCTGAGAGTAGAATGGCTGGCTAGTGTTTGTATGTAATTCACGGGGAAGGAAGGGCATATGTGTTCAGTATGCATGTGGCTACTTAAATAAGGCTTTCTATCTTAAAGTCTTTTTCATGTGTGCAGAAAAAGCTGGAAAACGTAAAGATGCATTTTTAAGATGAAAAATTTGATGTCAGGGAGACTCCGGGTGCTTTGGTATGGTGCTGCCTTTTACTGGAGTTTGCTGAAGTATCTTGGAGATAAATTTATTCTCCTTTTGACACCATGCTGGGCACCTGGGGAATGGGAAAGGATTAGGAAGTTGAGAACAGGAAGGAAGTCTAGTTTTTGTTTGTTTGGGTTGGTTTGGTTTTTTGGTCCAGGAGAAAGCTGTATTGATCAAAAGTAGTTTTTAGATGTAACTTTCAAGCCACAAACTGACTTGGAGGTTTGTACTTGGGGAGAAGTGGAAAGAAACAATGAATGATTTCTATAACACTTGTCATAACGTACGAATGTAACGTAGCCACCCCTGCTGCCCGTAGTCTCTCCTTTATGGATAATGAGATGCTGAATCTCAAGACTGATTTCCAGTATGCTAGTGCTGGACTGAATTCAGAGCCTCTTCTTATTATATATTTTTTGTTTGTTTATTGGTTAATAACTGTGATGTAAGTTTTGAAATCTAAAAGTAAAACAAGGACTCAACAGGGCCTTGGGGAAGTTTCACTACTTCTGTGACGGTGCAAAGGCGTGTTGCAGCTGATACCAGCTACTTCGGGGGATCCGATTACCTGTCCCCTCTGGTCGCAGCTGTTTATCTTACTGAGAGGTATTCCTTGCCTCAGAATCCACTCCCTCCACCGTATGATTTCCTCTCCCATTGGCGAGCTATTTTATCTTGTCTCCAGCTGCCTGACAAACAACATCACGTCCCGAACACCAGCGGGGGATGTAAAACCCACTTTATAAGAAGTGTTTTCACGTCAGTGTTTTATAATTTTGAAAGATTGAAAAACGTGTCTGCATATCATACATTGCAAATACCTGGTAAACAATGGGGCATACAGACACAGAGAAAGAAAAAAAAAATCAAACTTTTGCCTCAAGGAGGAATGAGCAAAAGAGGATTTTATTATTATTTCCATGTGTTATTTTGAATATATTGTTCTGAACAGCACTTATCACCTTTGTGGCGCTAAGTTAATTTAAAATGATAATGGTTTCCGTTCCTTTCTAAGTGGTCTCTTGTGTGGGTGTTGGAGGGTCCTGGGGGTGGGCAGAAAACTCAGAGGTTTTGATCTCACAGGCGAAATATTTCCAGTTGTTAAGTTTTTACCAACCCAATTTGTTGCTGGGTAACAAATCATGGAAGTGGAATAGAATTATAATTCCAGAGTAGGTATTTTCACTGGTTTATTAAAATCGTCTATTTAGAAAGCTGTGTTAACTTTTTCAAAGTATTTTACGTTTGTTATCTCACTTAACCTTCCTACTTCCCTAAATGGTAGCGAGATGAGGTGGTGTTGTACATAATGTACAGAGGAACTCTCGAGTCGACTCTGACTGATAGCGACCCTGTAGGACAGAGTAGAACCACCCCATAGGGTTTCCAAGGAGTGGCTGGTGGATTCGAACTGCCGATCTTTCGGTGAGCAGCCAAACTCTTAATCACTGCACCACCAGGGCCCCGTTTACAGAGGAGAAAGGTTAAATGACTTCACCCGCTTTGGAAGCAGAGTTCAGACCAGAAACTGAGTGCCCGCTCCTCTACCTGACGGCAAGACCAAAGTAGCCAGAGATTTTAGATGACATAAGAAGCAAATATCTCTCTTGAATCTATTTCACTGTGAAGGTCTAGGAAACCAGGACCTTTCGCTTAAGGTGGCTGGAAAGGTGTTCCGGGAAAACACAACAAAGGAAATGGGCTGCTGTGGAGACACCTTGTAAAAAGATGTCATCAGCTTGTGATCATCTTTGCACTTAATTCTTTTCTTCAGATAAGGATGCTGAGCCTCATAAAAGGAATATATGGCTCCTTAAATAGAGCTAGATCTGAAAAAAGTGGTCCTCCTACTTCCCTCTTCCCTTGGAAATTCGAGCTGTTAGGATGTTGGCATTTCTTCTTTGCCTTATGCTCGTTCCTCTGTCTCCCTTTCAAAACTGACTTTCAGTAAATGAATAGGTAGCGTAATCTGATACTGAGAGGATTCAGGCTGTTTTACGCATGCACACGCACACAGGCGCACGCACACACACAACTTTAATTGAGGGAGATTTTTACTGTCTTCTCTACAAGAGTATAAATAGGGCGTAACTCTTCACTTACAACCGCTGGCATGGAAAGGTAAGTTGAAAGGAGACCAAAGTGAGAAAGACATGTTTAAATGAGAAGAATGAGAATTTTAGGAGTGGATTGAAAAAAAAAAAAGTAGTAGCTATAGACAAGGTAGGAAAGGTATGGACGAGAGACAGAAAAAGGGAGCAAGAGGAGAAACTGAGAAAGAGGAGAGGGACGGACAGAGCCAGAGACAAAGAGAAAAGAGAAAGAAGGGAAAGAAGAAGGGAGGCACAGGAAGCAGGTCACCTGGCCTGTCTTCTGAGGCACCTCTGGGTGTGTTCGAACTGCCAGCCTGTTGGCTCGTAGGTCAGCACTTAACCATTTTCACCACCTGGGGCCCCCTATTTAGATGGTAGCAATCATAATTTTTTAGTAAAATAGAATAAACAAGGATACATTAGATTAGCTTAGAACTGAAATGTAAAACAGAGTTCAGCACATGTAGGAACAGGGAATATTGATTTGTGAAGCTTTTGTTTCCATTGTATATATGTGTACGGGTGGGTGTACTGGCCCAAAAAGTAAATTGCTTTTCTTACTGTGAATCGTGGTCAAAGATGTTTGAAAAACAATGAGCTGAGTGGCATTGAGGAAAAACTCACCAGGATATGTGTGTATCATGTTCTCCGGGATGTTTTAACAGTGTTTGTATTCTTGATGGGCGGATGGTTTATTTTAAAATGTGTCCATTTTATTTTTCAGCTCATCATATTCCTAGAGTTAATTTTCCATTCAAAGGCATCACTTGATTAATGAATGTATGTAAAAGGTGACTTGGGGTCCTTTAGAAAGTCTTAAGGCAAATCTGAAATAGAAGAAGCAATTAGCTCTCTGTGGTTCCAGATAACACGGAACAATTGTCATTCATACTGCCCCTATTCCTCGGGCAGCCCTGGAGACCACCGATGGTGTTCTAGGCTCCTGTAGCTGTAGGTTGCAGAGCAACATAACCTTGTCTCCAGGAGCATATTCTTAAAAGAGAATCTGGAATTCCTTCTCTTCTGCTTCTTTCTCTCCTGAGGAGGTAGAGTGGAACAGACGGAATGGGAGCGGGAAGTAAAGAGGAAACAGACAAGAAAGACAGACTTTTTAGCCAAGGAATCAGAAGCTGGGGATGATGCAGAAGACAGATAAACATAAAAATGGGAGCAGTTGCAGGCCTGCTGGGAAGTTAGCTCGCACTCTGTGGGGGCGAGTGCTAGACCAAAGGTCAACACTGCTGTGTGATCCTCAGACTCTTCTCCAGACAAATCTATTTGCAGCCCATATAATTGAGAATGAGCAACGGGGGGCTCTTGCCTTGCCTTGGCTGTTTCAGGCACCACTCCCATAGCCCACTTACCCACCACCACTGATGGGATGCCTTTTGACAGTCCCAAGAAAGTACCACCGCAAATGGAACATGCCCACCCTGCCGTGCTCATGCGAGGCCTTACACCCTCAATGCCAAAGCATTGTTGAAGAGCCAGGAAGACGCCCAGGTACCCAGTCTGTTCTTTGGGTTTGCCTAAAGCAGTAGGTAAGTAAACAATGAAAGAAAGAGCAATGCCTCCTCTGCCAAATAAGGTGAGTTCTACGTAGTCCAGCCTCACCTGGACAAATTAGGAATTTTATTGATTTTTGAGAGTGATTTCTCATTATCTGTGTCTGTATATAATCCAACATTACTGGAACATTTGTGTGGGGATGGAGGATACAGCAGGGACGGATATCCACCCTTTTATGCCTCTACATGTATGAAGGATACAGGCTCATTTGCTGGGGTTTTGAACTCTGTGCGTCCAGACTGGCAATCACAGAACCCTGCACCTCAGCTGGTTTAAACCCATTGCCATCGAGTCAACTCTGACTCATAGCGACCCTACAGGACAGAGTAGAACTGCTTCACAAGGTTTCCAAGGCTGTATATATTTAAGGAAGCAGGCTGTGGAGTGGCTGATGGGTTGGAACCTCCAACCTTTCGGTTAGCAGCCCAGCGCTTAATCACTGAGCCACCAGGACTCCTTCCAACTATTTCAGTTACATTGAAATCATTTTTCCTTCCTCCAGAGGAAATGTCATTGAAATGCTGTCTCCTGATGCACCATTTCAGCATATACACCTTCAGTAAATAGACAACCCCAAAGGGAGGTGGAACCAAAATTATGTTTTCATCGTTAGCTCTACAATAATTTCAGAATGTGCCCCCACTCCCCCGCCATGGCTCCTGTCTCTGTAATCCCGCCGTCACCCCATTTGCATGCCTTTATTATGTAGTCTACCTTCGGGAGGGCAATGTGTCAGGAAGCATCCCATCTGTAAGTGACTAGAGTTAAAATCATCCTCAACAAATCGGCAATGCAATCATCTCTGAGCCATGCTAATAATGCCATCCTGTCAGCTTCCATGCTTTTGATAAACAATCCTTTCCAGCGAAGGATGTGGGGAGGTTATGTAATCATTTGGAAATATGTCAACACAGCCGTGGGATCGGGGCAATTAAGCCTGCTCTTCCTTACCTAAATGCGCAATGGGGTCAGAAAAGTGGGTACTTACACCCAAGATCGTGATGGCGTCTGAGGCCAATTCATTTGTTTAATACCTTCTCCTTTGTGTTCAGTTGGAATTTTCTCTAGGGAGGGGTAGCAGGAGGTGGGGAGAGGGAAAAGAGGAGGTGGAGAACAGCTCAACAGGAAAAAAAACCAGCTAAATTTTGTGTGTGTGCTTGGGGACAAGGTTGATGCAATTTCCTTTTTGCTCATACTCCCCCCACTCCAGAGAAGCCTCCCCCTGGTTTTGGGTCCTCATGGACAAACATCCTGCAAGGCTGCTGGAGCTACCTCTGCAGGTAGTGGACACCTCCTGCGGGAGGGATGCCATCGCTGACATGTGCGGTAAGCCACGGTGCGTCGCTTGGCTGGAGTTCTGACATTTGTCCATGATGAGCGGTGACAAGTCTTCTGTCTCTTCCAGTGCCAATCTAATATAGTGCCCAGCTGAGACTTCTAGTGTGTCTCTTCAGTTGGGGCACTTTCCATAATAATTTCTCTTCCCCTTTCCAAATCCCCCATTACTACAACGGTAGGTTTTATTTGTTTATTTTGGCTTGATTTTCATTACCCATTTTTCTGGCCCTTCTTTATACACACAGACATCCGGGCTATATCATTTCCTTGAAAGCAAGGAGAGTCAAGTTAGCATTTCCAATTCTTATCAGGTCAGTGAGTCAAAACCAGATGAATTTGGGTGGGTTGGCCGCTTATAAGAAATGACAGCACACTGGGTTTGATGCTTCACTTTGCCAATGACCACAAAGAGACTGAAATCCAACCATATCAGACCTGTCGCTGGGTAGCTGTCAAGTGTGGCCAACACTTCCTGGTGATTGTGGTATCGGAGGTCCTATTTTAGCTTCCTGTGGTGGAGCGTTGGCCTACACTTTGAGGTCTGTGTCTTGCTGGCACCGAGCTTCACTCAAGTTCTCCACCCAGCGCAGCTGCTTCTGTGGCGGGTAATTGGAGGGGAGGTGGATTTCCAGGAAGGCGGGTGGTGTTCAGTCCTGCATCCTAGTGGTTGTGGTCGCTATGGTTTCAGATGCCAAGTGTCAGCCCTTGAAGTGAGCTGCCAAGGGAGCTGGCTGGAGAGACTGAGACAGCCCTCCACTGTCCCTGCAAGCCCATTGTTTGGACATGGAGAGTGGTGGGAAGTGGGGAGAGATGAGATGAGGGTAGATCCCAGCAAAGAGCAGATGGGGAAGTCATGGCGGGAGGGGGTGGATAGCATTACTGCTCGGATGTTTCCTTTCCTTCCTCCCCTCTCTTCTTTGCCCTCTACACGCTCCTTTGTTTCTCTAAACTCGTGTTTGTGATCTCATCTGGCATGAGCCTTTGACCTGCCTCTCTATTGTTAACAGCCATGCTAATGTCTACCAGGTGTTTCCCACTGTAAGACTGAGTATTAACACGATGTTTTAGGGAGGAAACAGTGACGGGTCAAATATCTAAGCCTCCTGAGTCAAAAGTGGGGGCCGATGAAACGGTGATCTTTAAGCAGAGAAAAGAGGAAAGTTATGGGGGGCTCCCCATGTGTCAGTGTCCACGATCAGCACTGCAGGTGTGGCACTTGCTAACCACCCGTAACTATGGTGGCAAAGAAGAGTGTTTTTCCTCCGGAAACCCTATCCAGCTGAGTTTAGGGAAAGTGGTACTCAAAATATCAGGTACTTTCTAACAACACCCATCCACAGTTCCCAGCACGCAATATAAGGCTAAACAAAGAACTATTCTTTGCAAACTCTGTAAATGTAATTGTAGAGTTTAATCTGTAAGCTAGATAGTTCCTGCATGGGGAGGGCAGCAGTCTTCATCAGAGAATGGCAAAGACAAAAGGAAAGTTTTGAAGAGAGTTGTTTCAAGAAGCAAGTGAGTCTGGATTCAGTAGTACCTGGATCATGGCAGAAGGGGATGTCAGGCCATGAGTGAAAACTTCCAAAGCAGAGAGTAGCAGAATAAATTGGTTTGATGGCAAATGATTGTGTTTTATGGCATTTGTGGGCTGGTCTAGGAACTCTAATTTGGGGGTACTGATGGCACTTGATATGGCATTGACATTCAGGACAATTTTGTTTTCTGAGATGAGAGATGAATTACATTATAGTGGATATGATACATTAAGAGGTATTTTATATATCTGACATACTGTATGTATTTTATATGCTAATATACATGTGATTGCATTATAGAAAATGAACAAAAACCAAGCTTATCATCATGAATCTCCAAAGTAGATATGTTCATGAGAGCTGTTACTTCTGGATGGAGAATAATCAGCAATAAAAGAAGATGTCCAAGATTCCACCACTTTGAGATTGAGGGATGTTAATGAGAGATAGGAGTCCTTGGATGCTATTTGCCTTTAATGCGCTCAGCTACTAACCAAAAGGTTAGCGGGTTGAGTCCACCCACAGGTACCTGACAAGAAAGGCCTAGTGAACTACTTCCCAAAAATCAGCCACTGAAAACCCTATGGGAGCACAGTTCTACCCTGACATACATGGGGTCACCGTGAGTCAGAATTAACTCAATGGCAACTGGTTTCTAATGAGGGCTAGACACATTACCTCAAAAAAGTGTCCACAAATTTTTAAAAAGCAATCTGTGTAGATTACTTAGGGAACTTCCTACCTATGGTTTTGCTGAAATTACTAAAAATATCTGGCTTCCATACACCTGTTCCTTGTAGCTATTTCCTCTGTTAGGGGGAACATTGAGCTCCTTACCCCCTAACACCACCCCTAGCCTTGGTGCTTTTCTTCAAGTTTGAGTTTTTCATGGATTTGAGATGAACCTGTGACAAAATAGGGTTGCTATAGGATCCCTATGAGTCAGAATCAACTCGACGGCAGTGGGTTTGGTTTTTGTTTTTTGGTGACAAAAAAAGTGTATTTTCTACCTATGAGATGTTTTTAATGTTTTATAACTGTAATTGGCACATTGACTTCTGCATCTCTCTAGTTTTGAGTTATGTGATTAGGTCACTCTTGTTAAAAATGGTTCAGATTGATACAAAGATTTCGAAAGGCATCACCATTTTCTCTTTCATAAAGACAATGTTATTTCATGAGTCCTTTACTTTGTCATAATACAGAAGTCAGAAACTGAGTGACTTCTTAAATATTAATCTTCATCCTTACAGTCTACCAAATTGAAGGAGGTAAGGAGAAAACACTACCAGAGTCTAAGTTCCCAGTTTCTCTTGTATCTGCTATTCGGAGGAAAGAAAATAAATACCAGATATTTAAAAGCAGAGATGTCCAGGCTATATTTTGGAGTCAAAAATAATTTAGTTCAATTTCCTGTGCCTGTCACATCTAGGGCTTTGCTTTTGTATGCTGAGAATTACTGTATTTTTACGCAAATAACATGCGCCTTCTATATTTGTTTGTCAATTGTGCCCTCCCCCACAAGGTGTTTTCATAAGCACGCTATGCCAATGTTTCTTTTACAGCATAGAACATTTACAAAAATACCTCGCGGGTGGAGGGGAGGGCAGTTGGCAAACAAATGTAGAAACCATGTGTTATTTGCATAAAAATTTGTAACGTTCAGAATACCAATTTCAAAACACTGCAGGATCTTAGAATAAGTAACAAAAGCTTCTATTATAGAAGAAGGTCTCTTTATCCTACTTCCACTTAACCACCCCTCTGGATTAACTGATCCTCTCCATATCTTTTGCAAAACTCACCGACCGGATATCTGCTTCGTAACTCTTGGGGCAAGTATGTTGACACACTTTCTCTCCCATTGGTTGAGTCGTATGTTTGCCAGCAGTCAGTTGTGTTTGCTCCCAAGTCTGATTATGTCAGTTGTGCTTGTTCTTATAATTACATGATTTAATTAAATATTATGTAAACTGACGATATATGAATAGGAGAAGAGAACTGTTTCGAAGTTAGATGCTTTGAAGACTCGACACGCAAGTTACAAAGAAATTACTGTCAAAATAAGTGAGGGAAAAATAACTGTAAAGGATTGAAAGGAAAAATAATTTTTCTACTTAGATTCTTCCCTGAGGTTTATTCTCAATTGTCATTAAGTTCTTAATTCATTTCAAACCCAAACTGGAAATCATGGAGACTATATATATATATATATATAT
>NW_004444012.1:5507790-5564812 GCF_000243295.1 Trichechus manatus latirostris | reverse complement strand
CTAAAAGGGTGTCTGGGGGCCATACTCTCGAGGTTTCTCCAGTCTCCTTTAGGCCAGTAAATATGGTCTTTTTTTCTGTGAGTTAGAATTATGCTCTACATCCTTCTTCAGCTCTGTCCAGAACCCTCTGTTGTGATCCTGGTCAGAGCAGGGAGACTATATTTTTGAAATTCCACTTGAACTAAAATTTTCTTCACCACAGAATCACTGATTTCAATTTTGTAAGATAAGAGGATTTCTATTGTATTTTGTTTGCTGTGTTTAAGTCAATTCAGAGTATTTATATATCATTCATTCAACACTTACATACCACTCATTTATTCAATAAACAAATATTGACCATATGCTATGTTCTAGTCTATGTTAAGCATAAAATTCAAGGTCACTGCCCTTAGGAGATTTATAAGCTACTGGGGGAGGGAAAGGCACTTAAACAGATGGTAGCAATATTATTGGAGTTTTGAAAGCAAGTAAGAGTTAGCCACATGAATAAGGCAAGAGGAGCAAGAATTGTGAAAACCAGAAATATGAAATAGTGTGCTGTTTCAAGGGACCAATTGAAATAGCAAAACCTGAGGTTAGCAAGGTTAGCGGTGGCCGCATGGTGATGGGTCCATGTGCTGAGCTCCAGATTATTAACTTTATCCTGAAAGTTGTGAAGAGCGGCTGAAGGAAGGGTTTTAAGTCCGAGTGTCAAGGTCAAATCTGTGTTTTAAAATCATTACTCTGGCATCAACTTTGAGGTTAGATTAGAGGTTCTGAAGATTTAAGCCACAAAGTCCAGTTAGGAGGCTGTTGTCTAGTGTAGCGATGATGAATATCTGAACTAAGGCGATTTTAATAGTGACATTGCAAGTAAAAAATGCTGAAGAGAGAAACATAGATGGGCTAGAGGGGACTGAGAAAGAAATGTTAGGTCTGTCTCGAAAGTTTCATCCCAGCAGGATTTAATTCAGATCGAGTATTGTCTTACCACCAAGGATCTAAAGAATATTTTTTAAAAACAAAAATACTCCATTGAGAATTGATTTCCAAGAATATCAGAATTTTAGAATATTATGGGAAGGAATAACTAATAGAACTGGAAGAGTTATTGCTATTATTTAGATAAAATTTATTGATTCTAATTAAGGAGAATGGTTCGTGTTGTAAAATCTGCTTCTTTCTATTGATCCCACACTACTAGTGTAACAGGGGTTGTTGTTATTGTTGTCGGGCACCATTGATTCGATTCCAACTCATAAGGACCCCATGGGATGGAGTAGAACTGCCCCATAGGGTTTTCTCGGCTGTAACTTTATGGAAGCAGATCGCCAAGTCTTTCTCCTGCAGAGCCACTGGGTGGGTTCAAACCACCAACCATTTGGTTAGGAGCTGCGCACTCAACCAAGGATAGCCTTTGATAATGAGGAATTTCAAACCTTTTCCTTGCTAATGTTTGCAAAGTGATCCAGACCTGCACTTTAGAAGTTGTTTTAACGGTGGCCTGGGCCACTGTACTTCTGCCTTATCTTAAGTACCTTACTACCTGAATTTAGAATGAATTCCTATACGCTAAAGTCCTACCTTGAATTTGCGAAGAAATAGCAAAAGCTGGAGCTGGAAAAAGAATATGTGAAAGCCAGTTTGTACATTTAGGGTCATCAGCCTCAGCTATGGGTGTCCTTAAACCCAGAATAAGATAAAAACAAATATTCCGCAAACTTGAAAATGTGATTTTCTAATAAATTTTTGTATATGCTCCATAAGTAAAAATGCTTAACCTCTTGTGATAAAGAAAACCCTGTTTTGCGGAAAACCTTGTCATCAAAAGGATATTTCTCAAAACTAGTGGCAGAATATATTGTTATATGCTTAGAGATTTCTGTGTCATTGGGTTGACACTAATTTCCAAGGAAAATATAAATTCATACTACTGCTTTTAAGATTGGTACCCAAATTTACCTGGAAAATAATGTTATTAAGGTACGTGAACCTGGACAATGCCTCCTCAGGCAACAAATATAAAAACTCAACTCTTAATATACAGTAAGTCTGCAACAAACATCTTTCTTTGTCCCTCTTACCTTCTTACTTTGTTAGCTAAACGTGTATTGTATACTAGAAAGCTTTATCACATCAGCTAACAATGCACTTTTCCTTACCCAAAGGTTTAAAAAAAATCTTAATAATTTTGCAGTTCTAAAGAGGAGATTGTCATAAATGTCCAGCTATATAAGATCAGAATTAAATCGTTTGTATACCAAGTACCTTAGAAACTAGCAAAAACCCCTCAGACCTTCTGTATTCTTCTCTTTATTCATGACACCGTACTGCAGGTAATTTTGAGGTGGCAACACTCCATTTATTGTACTATTATGTCATGTTATTTTCCTATTGCCACAAAGCTTCCATGAAGCATGCTCCATATATGCCCAGAGAGTTTACCTGGTATGAATATTTGCATTAAATAAATGAAAATTCACCTCTTTCTGCAGATACCATGCAGAGACACAAAAGTGTTCCCTGCTATTAGAAATGGGCTCATACAGACTATAAAAATTGTAAATGAATTTTTGCTTGATTTGTTCCATTTATATAAAATAGATTGAACATGCAGCTTTATGAAAATGTGTTTTCTTTAACCAGAAACCACATATACTTTTAAGAATGCACTTTCCTATTTAACTTCTGATTCTACGATTTTTTTGGGGGAGAATGTTCATAGTGATTTTATTGAACTGTAAGTTCAAATAAATGCACCAGTGGGATTCTGAGGGATTTTTATTTTATTTTTTCAACAAAACGTTTATTTGGAATAGAGCACAAGTTTTAGAGCTACGATTGATACATGGTTGAAATAAAATTTTTGCAAAAGCAGGGAGACCAGATTCAGGATGACTTCATTCTGCATATTTAACAGGCCGAGTCAGTGTAAAGCGCTGATGGACAGTGGAAAGCACCCAGGATAATTATATATTTTTATTGTGATTAAAAATTCCCACATAGCCATACCTTTCTTTATTTGCAACCTCAACGAGAGAAAGCTGGCTCCTTTATTTATGTAGTAATTTCATTACCATTCAGAAATGCTGGAGAACCAAATCAAAATGGCAACCTCCATGGTGAACATTGGTGCATGTGTGCCGTTCCCCACAAAAAGCTCATGAATATACATATATATAATATAATAATTAGTATTTTGAAACAGAAATTAAATAACAGCTGAAGAAAAAAATTGCATCTAGAGAAATGAAGTCAGAGAACAAATCTATTTTGGTTAGCCTGTCGGTAATTCATGCTGGATAATCATGAGCCCAGCAGTTAATGACCTCTACTCTGATACATTAAGTCCAACCAAAGCTAATGGTGTCCTGGGTAAATTAACAAACCCAGTGGTAAACTTGCTTCCAGTTCAGCAGGAGACAGTGTGCAAATTAGCATTCATTCTTAATAAGATCAGGGTCCTGCAATCCACAGTTCTACAGTGTTCATAGTGCTGTCTGTCTCTTTTCAGGTGAAAATTTTTTCTCCTGAGAAGCCTTGGACAATACATTCTCTTGACAGAGATTGTTGTCATCCTAATCAATCCCCTACTTTCAAACTTTCTCCATTTTTTCCACTCTCCTGCTGGGAAGGTCGCTGTGAGTTGTTGAAAATGATTATTCATTTATAAGCTTCTTTAATAACGTTTTCGTGAGATGTTGAGGTTCCCAGCAGAGTCGACCAAGAATTTGATTTTATAATTATAATTATTCTTGCCAAAGTTATGGTCAGAGAATGGGGAGTCTTGGTGGAATTTATTAATCACCCCTTTACATCTCTTTTAGAAACGGCATTTATATTTTGTTAAATAAATGGAATGCCACGTGGACAAGTAGGTACTGAGTTATTCTGGAGGATGCCAGGTCCCTTTAGAGGTTGTGCCTGTCCTGAATTGCGTTTGGAAAGAGATAAGACCTGCAAAGAGAGATTCTGTCACTTAAAAAAAATAAAAATGGTGATGAGTGTTACTTTAAACCTCTATTTTAAAGGAACGTGTTACTACAGGGTTTAGAAAATTGCACATTTTTAAAAGCAGTTATTTCCAAAAAAAACAAAAACAAAAAAACCCCATGATACAGATACTATTGTGAACACTTGCTACGTCAATTCAAATTAAATATATTTGGCTTTTATAAAGTACTTGCCAAAAATTATGTTTGGCGGATTAGCGTTTCAAAGAAATGTCACTTAAATACCTAAACAAATAAAGTCTATCTGTCTGTGTAGACATACGTGTGTGCGTGCGCGCGTATGCTTGTACATACAACCACCTATCTTAGAGTTGGGACACGTGACATTGAACGTCTGCATGCGTGTTTGGATGGGTGTGGGATGGTAGGGATACAGGTTCTCACACATTATCTGTCAAAAGTTTTAAGTTTTTTTTGAAAAAGTTAAATACGTGGATCTTGTCTGAAGAATCCTCTCACTGTAAAATGTTTACCTTTTGTGACACATACTATTATTTCATGATTATGTTAAAATACTCTTTAAGAATCTTACATGTTAACCAGCTGCTAAGAATGCCTTAATAGAGTACTAATTTTTGTGAGAGGTGTCTCGACAATTGGAATTTTATATGCATGCATTATGTTTCCTTAAAATGGGAAAATTAGGCATCTGAAGGAATCTGTCTAGAATAATGGGGTTCTATAGAGGTTACTTTAATCACGTTCTCCAGCAGTTATAGCTGTTTTACATCTTATTTGCAACAAAAGGGAACTCTAATTATCTTCAAAAAGAGCATAAAATGGTGTGTCTTGCTGCTGATGTAATGTTGATCTCTGAAGGCTGCTGATAGGAGCTGACACCTAAACGCATGTCACACTTTTCAGAAATCAGCCGTAGTGACAGGATAACCACCTTTTGTGACCTAGGAGCCAGAAGAGGGAGTATATATTTGCCTGTTAAGTGGAAACAATTTGCAGTCTTGTTTTTTTTTTCTAAATAAAAATATACTTGTCCCTGGGTTAGAAATAATTTATTTCTAATGTTAAACTTGCTTGTGTTGTGTGATTTAAATTTTAGAAGCCATCTATTGTCAAGTATTCAAGGTGTATTTAATCTCAGTTCAAACCGTGGGAGAGGAGAGTAGCCTGAACCTCTGACCCCTCAATTCCTTGTGTTCTTCTTTTTAGCCTGAGACATAGGTGAGTATATATTTATGCCCAGTACTGGAGTCCTGCAGGTATGATTAACATGTGCTTGCAGTTTTATTTCCAACTCACATGGATCTCATTTATAAATACAAATGAGATGCGTATAGCCTATTACAACATATTAAAATCAGAATTGAAAAGGAGATTGCATATTTTAAGTCTGGCTGCAGTAGTCATGTTATACAGTGTTTGTAAGATTGAACTGGTCGACTCTGAGCCCCAGATATGAAATTAATCAATGCAGGTCTGTAATATACTGCAAATAACCAACGTGCACCACAAGACTTGATTTAAGGTTCACATTAAGGGATGGTGAGCTGGTCTAGAAAAGAAGTTATACTCATCCATACGTGGCATGTTCAAACATATGGAACTCAACCTCAGAACTAAGGTTGAGACTTTGTGGACAATATAATTCACACTTTATATTCAGGCAGAATTTTATACACAACAGTGACATGACATCAGATCCTATTGCTTCTATCTGTCTTCACTCCTCTGCTGCCTAGAGTGGAAGGCTTGAGAGAGAGGCCAGAGGTAAGAGCAGGAGGGACATTTTCCTATATTATATGCACAATTACACAAAATATATCTTTATTATAACTGCTTTACACAAGACCAAAATTTTCGATGAGCTCTGAATTTTGAACATTCAATGCATATGTGCAGCTCAACTATTTACAGAGTAGATTAATCTACTTTTGGAATTAAATTGACGTTCTCTCCCTCCCTTTGTTTATCTAGCTTTCAAGTTTTCAATAATAGAGCTTAACTATAAAGGGTAATAGTAGGCAGAGAGAGAGAGAGAGAGAAAAGGGTGGGGAAGATGGAAATCTGGAATCAAATTTGATAAATTTGATAAATAAGCTTAAATAATTGTTTTGCATTTAGAATTATTTGCACTTTTTACTACAAAAAGAGCTCCCTGGGTGGCACACAATGTTACATGCTTAACTACTAGCCAGTATATTGGTGGTTTGAGCCTACCCAGAAGTACCTCAGAAGACAGGGCTGGCAATCTTCCAGGTCACAGTCATCAAAACCTTGTGGAGCACTTTTACTCTGTACACATGGGGTCACCATGAGTTGTAACAGACTTGATGGCAAGTTACAACAACAACTTCAAAATATGGTAAATCAAAAATGACCATGAGGAGGCGGAGCCAACATGTTGCCTTAGACAACCACATCAGCCAGCCCTCTGCAGCAAAGACTTGAAAAACTAAGTAAAACAGATACAAACATTAATCCTGGAATCCCAAGCATCAAATGAAGGGATGAAGAACTAGATCAAACACTGAATGGAAGAAGAAACTGACGGAAAACAGAGAACAAGGAGAGATACACAGTGGAGATCCCCTGCCAACTAACACTGCTCAGCATTGTCATCTTGGAAAACAGCCAGCAACAACCCTGGACAGGGAGTATAGGAAGGCAAATTCACAGAGCTCACAACAGGAGACAGAGCACCCGCTAACTAGAGAAACATGCTTTTCCACCTGTCACCCTTTTGCCCTGTACACCACCTCCTTCCTCTTCCTCTAGCCCCCAGATCCGCCCTGCCCTCATCTGCTGGCTACCACCATGCAGACCCATTGTTTTTCCTTTTCTAAAATTTCTCTCTATTTTCTTTTCTTTATCCCTCCCACCTATCCCCATATGCCACCTCCTCCCCATTCCCACTGGCCCCCCACTGCACCACCATGGTTAGAGCGTCCCTGATGCTCAGGCCTACAGCTGCACTGGGTGTGCACCACCGCTCCCCTCCCACCACTCAACCAGCTGCTGAACGATAGGAAGCAAGCCCATACCAATACCCATCAGCATGCCCACCCATGTGGCCAGGGGCTATGAATGCTCCCACACAGCTGAACCAACATCAGGAGGCAGTCAGTGCCCCTCAGTCTGCCCTCAGCAACCTTGCTATACCAGTGAACAGTGAAGTGGGCTATCCCTTCCTGCTGCTGTCCTGCCCACCTAGACAACATGGTGAGAGATCTCATGACCACAGATGAACAAGCTGCAAAGCATCCCCAGGCGCCTGCCCTGACATGTCAAAACAAAACAAAAAGGCAGGGCAAAAATATATATATACACACTCAATAAAAATAGACAATAATAAATTAATATCTCAGAAACAGCAGACAATATCAAAACATATAAAAAAGGAGGACAAGATGGGTCCAGCAAGTGACCAAAACAAAGAATCCAATAACCTTCTGGTAGAAGAAAAGGCAGTGGAATTACCTAATATAGATTCAGAAGACTAATATTTAGGTATCTCCAAGAGATTAGGAAAGTGATCAGGGAAAACACAGACAAAACCAAGGAAAAAATAGACAATATCACGGAAAATAGACAAAAACGAATGAAAACATAGCTGAAATCAAGGAAAACACAAAGTAAAAGAAGAATTCAGGAAAATAATACAAGAATCAAATGTTAAAATAAATAAACAATTAGAAATCATACAAAAATAACAACTAGAAATCCAAAAGATAAATGTCATGGATTGAATTGTGTCCCCCAAAAATGTGTGTCAATTGGCTAGGCCATGGTTCCCATTATTGTGCGATTGTCCACCATTTTGTCATCTGATGTGATTTTCCCATGTGTTGTAAATCCTATCTCTCTGATGAGATGGGATTAGTGGCAGTTATGTTAGTGAGGCAGAACTCAATCTACAAGATTAGATTGTGTCTTAAGTCAATCTCTACTGAGATACAGAAGACAGAAGCAAGCAGAGAGACATGGGGATCTCATACCACCAAAAAGCAATATCGGGAGCAGAGCACGTCCTTTGGACCGGGGTCCCTGAACTGAGAAGTTCCTAGTCCAGGGGAAGATTGATGAAAAGGACCTTCCCCCAGAGCCGACGGAGAGAGAAGGACTTCCCCTGGAGCTGACACCATGAATTTGGACTTCTAGCCTACTAGACTCTGTTTGTTGAAGCCATCCGCTTGTATTTCTGTGATAGCAGCACTGTATAACTAAGACAATAAACAACAAAATTTCAGAAATAGACAACGCAATAGAAGGTATTAGGAGCAAATTTGAAATAATGGAAGACAGAATCAGCAAAACTGAAGAACAAATCCACTTTGTTTGAAGTAAAATCAGAGAACGGAATGAAGAAAACCAAAGAATTATGTGGGACACAATCAAGAGCAAAAATTTGCTTTTGATCGGAGTTCCAGAACAGGGGCAGTAAATGGAAAACCTAGAGAAGATTATTGAAGATTTGCTGGCAGAAAACTTCCCAAATATCATGAAAGACAAAAAACTGACTATCCAAGAAGCTCAACAAACCCCATATAGGATAGATCCCAAAAGAAAGTGACCAAGACATATCATAATCACATTTGCTAAAACCAAAGGCAAAGAATCCTAACAGAAGCTTGAGGAAAAATGCAAATGACATAAAAAGGGGAAACAATACGATTAATGTCTGATTTTTCAGCAGAAACTATGCAGACAAGAATGCAATGGGATGACATACACAAAACTGAAAGAAAGAAGTGCCAACCAGCAAAATATATCCTGCAAAACTCTCTCTCAAATATGACAGTGAAATTAGGAAATTTCCAGATAAACAGAAATTAAGGGAATTCATAAATGCCAAACCAAACTTACAAGGAATATTAAAGGGAGCTCTTTCATTAGAAAAGCAACAACATCAGACAACAACCTGAGTCTAGGACACAGGACAGCATCAGCCAGATACCAATCTAGGTAAAGAAGTCTCAATAATAAAACAAAGCTAAAAGACTTAAAACAGGGAAACAGAGATGTCAGTCTGTAAATGATGACAACCTCAAAGTAATAAAAGGAGGAATAAACAGTGTACTTACAGAACTTTCAAATGGAGTGTAAGTCAAGGCAATATCAAACAATAAAATACTCGTTTAAATTTAGTAAGATAGGGATAAATTTCAAGGTAACTAAAAAGAAAGTTAACAAACTTACTCATCAAAATAAAGAAGAAAAACAAAGTCTCAGTAAACACAAAAGCTACAAAAATGAAAGAAATGAAAAAAAAAATCCACAAACAAAAGGAATTCAGCCCAGGAGAGTAAGAGGAACAAAGAAAACTTCAGCACCACAAAAAAAGCACTACAAAATGACAGCAATAAACTCACGCCTATCAATAATCACACTGAATGTAAATGACTTAAATGCACCCACAAAGAGACAGAAAGTGACAGAATGGATTAAAAAAAACAGGACCCATCAGTATGCTATCTACAAGAGACACACCTTAGAAACAAAGACATAAATATATTAAAAATCAAAGAATGGAAAAAAATGTACCAAGCAAACAGCAACCACAAAAGAGCAGAAGTGGCAACACTAATCTCACATAAAATAGACTTTGAAACAAAATCCACCAGAACAGACAAGGAAAATGTCTTAGTTATCTAGTGCTGCTGTAACAGAAATACCACAAGTGGCTGGCTTTAACAAAGAGAAATATATCTCTCACAGTTTAGGAGGCTAGAAGTCTGAATTCAAGGTGCCAGGTCCAGGGGAAGGCTTTCTCTGTTTGTCCTCTCTGGGGGAAGGTCCTTGTAATCAATCTTCCCTGGTCGAAGAGCTTCTCAGCGCAGGGACCCGGGGTCCAAAGGACAGGCTATTCTTCTGGCTCTTGTTTCTTGGTAGTATGAGGTCTCCATGTTTTTCTGCTCATTTCTCTCTTTTATATCTCAAAAGAGATTGGCTCATAAGAGATTTATATCTCAAAAGAGATTGGCTCATAAGAGATTTATATCTCAAAAGAGATTGGCACAACCTAATCTTGTAGATTGAGTCCTGCCTCATTAACATAACTGCCGCGAATCCCACCTCAACAACATCATAGAGATAGGATTTACAAGACACAGGAAAATCACATCAGATGACAAAATGGTGGACAATCACACAATACTGGGAATCATGTCTTACCTAAGTTAAGAGACATTTTTTGGGGAGACACAATTCAATCCATGACATTCAACCCTTTGGCCTCCCAAAATTCATGTCCTTGCCACATGTAAAACGTTCACCCATCATATCATAGCAAAAGTCTTAAATCAACTCCAAGTCCAAAAATCCAAAAATTCCTCTTCATCTGTGAAATCTGGAATACAAGTTATCTGCTTCCAAATTACAACAGTGGAACAGGCACAAGCTAGACATTTCCATTACAAAAGGAAGAAACTGGAGGGAAAGAAGGGATAACAGGTACCAAGCAAGTCAGCAAAACACATTACATTAGCCCTCAAGGCTTGAAAATAATCCTCTGCTCTCTGAGACCATTTAGAAAATGTCCCTGCCCTCCAGACTCTCAGTGTTGGCCACACTCTCCAGATTCTGAGTGGAAGCCCCTTGGCCCTGGGCTTCACCTCCACCTTCTAGGCCCACTGGAATGGTAACACTGCTCCCACACATTTGGCTGGCTCCATTCTCCTAGTCCATCTGAGTGGTGACTCCACCCTTTGAGACCCCAGATGTTGTGGGCCTACCCTTTGAGACTGAGGCAGCTCTGCTTCCTGTGTTTCTTGTCTCTTCAGCTTCTGCTTCCTGATTCCTTGGCCTCTCTGCCCCTCGGAATTCGCTGCCTGTGTCTGCCCTGCTGAGGCAAGTCTTCCAAAGCTTTGTAGATCCATCGATAAGTGCCTGGAGGTACCCCACTCCACCAGTAAACTTCGGTTGGAAGGCACTCAGTTCTCTTGCCCCATGAGTTGGCAAGCATAGCTCCACCAATAAGCGCTTGGAGACACCCTGCTCTGCCAGGAAGCCTCACACACAAAGGCACTCAACTCTTTTGCTCTGTGGGTCAGCTGCAGTGCTGTCTTGTGCTTGTCTTCTGGTTCTGCTGCTGCTGTTTCTCTGCTGCTGCTTCTCACCATCTGCACAATCTCCAGTATAACAGCTATCCTCCTTTCCTTCTGAGTACTCACCAGAATTGTCTTTGATATCCATAATTCTACCAACCATCTCTTCAAGGTAATCTAGGCTTTTACTATTAAGCACTTAAAAACTCTTCCAGCCGCTTTCATTCACACTTTCAAAACCACTTCCACATTTTAGGTTTAGCGCATCACCCCACTCCCGATCCAAATTCTGTCTTAGTTATCTAGTGCTGCTGTAACAGAAATACTACAAGTAGATGGCTTTAACAAGGAGAAATTTATTCTCTCACAGTTTAGGAGGCTAGAAGTCAGAATTCAGGGTGCCAGCTCCAGGAGAAGGGTTTCTTTCTCTGTCGACTCTGGGGGAAGGTCCTTATTATCAATCTTCCCTGGTCGAGGAGCTTCTCAGCACAGGGACCCCAGGTCCAAAGGATGTGCTATTCTCCTGGCTCTTGTTTCTTGGTGGTATGAGGTCCTCGTGTCTCTCTGCTCACTTCTTTCTTTTATATCTCAAAAGAGATTGACTTAAGACACAACCTAATCTTATAGATTGAGTTCTATCTCATTAACATAACTGCTGCTAATCCCACCTCATCAACATCATAGAGATAGGATTTACAACACACGGGAAAATCACATCAGATGGCAAAATGGTAGACAATCAGATACTACTGAGAATCATGCTCTAGCCAAGTTGAGAGACATTTCTGGGGGATACAATTTAATCCAGGACAGAAGAGCATAATATAATGATTAAAGGGACAATCCACCATGAGGATGTAACCATAATAAATACCTATGCAACCAATGATAGGGCTGCAAAGTACATAAAACAAACTGTAACAGCACTGAAAAGAGAAATGGACAGTTCTACAATAACAGTAGGAGACTTCAGCACACCACTCTTGGTAAAGAACAGAGCATCTAGAAAGAAACTCAATAAAGATACAGAAGATCTAAAGGCCACAATCAGCCAACTTGACCTCGTGGACATATATAGAACATTCCACCTGACAGCAGCAAAGTATGCATTCTTTTCCAACACACATGGAACATTCTCTAGAATAGACCATATCTTAGGTCACAAAGCAAGCTTCAACAAAATCCGAAACATTGAGATAATACAAAGCATATTCTCTGATCACAATGCTATCAAAGTAGAAATTAATAACAGGAAGAGCAAGGAAAAATATCTAATACATGGAAACTGAATAACAACTTTCTTAAAAATCATTGAGTAATAGAAGGAATCAAAGATGGAATAAAAAAATTCCTAGAATCAAAAGAGAATGAAACACAATATACATTTTGGACATAGAAAAGGCAGTGCTCAGAAGTCAGTTTATAGCAATAGATGCACACATCAAAAAAGAAGAAAGGGACAAAATCAAAACATTAGCTATACAACTTAAACAAAAGAGAACAGCAAAAGAAGCCCCCAGCCACCAGAAGAAAGGAAAAAAATAAAGATCAGAGCAGAAATAAATGAAATAGAGAATAGAAAAACAATAGAAAGAATCAACAAAACCAAAAGTTGGTTCTTTGAAAGGATTAAGAAAATCGACAAACCACTGGCCAGATTGACAAAAGAAAAACAGGAGAGGATGCAAATAATCCAAATAAGAAATGAAATGGGGGACATTACAACAGACCCAACTGAAATAAAAAGGATCATAACAGAGTACAATGAAAAACTGTACTCCAACAAATTTGAAAACCTAGAGGAAATGGACAGATTTCTAGAAACACACTACCCACCTAAACTAACACAAACTGAGGTCAAAAATATGAACAGACCCATAACAAGAGAAGAGATTGAAAAGGTAATTAAAAAAGAAAAAAAAAAAAACCTCCCACAAAAAAATGGGCTGGCCCAGATGGTTTCACAGGAGAACTCTACCAAGCTTTCATAGAAGAGCTTGCACCATGACTACTCAAACTATTTCAGAACATAGAAAAGGAAGGGATCCTTCCAAATTCATTCTAGTAAGCCAGCATAACCCTGATACTAAAACAGGCAAAGATATCACAAAAAAAATTATAGACCAATATGTCTCATGAATATAGACGCAAAAATTTTCAAAAAAATTTTAGCCAATAGAATTCAGCACCATATTAAAAAAAAATAGTAATACACCACAACCAAGTGGAATTCATACCAGGTATGCAGGGATGGTTCAACATTAGAAAATCAATGAACATAATCCACCATATAAAGAAAATAATCACATGATCATCTCAATTGACACAGAAAAGGCTTTCAGTAAAGTTCAACACCCATTCCTGATAAAAACTCTCAATAAAATAGATATAGAAGGGAAATTTCTGAACACAATAAAGGGCATCTATACAAAACCAACGGCCAACATCATTCTTAATGGAGAGAGGCTGAAAGCATTCCCCTTGAGAACAGGAACAAGACAAGGATGCCCTTTATCACCACTCTTATTTAACACTGTGCTGGAAGCCCTAGCTACAGCAACAAGGCAAGAAAAAGAAATAAAGGGCACCCAGATTGGTAGGAAGAAGTAAAACTGTCCCTATTTGCAGATGATATGATCTATACATGCAGAACCCCAAAGATTCCAAAAGAAAACTACTGGAACTAATAGAAAGATTCAGTAGAGTAGCAGTATACAAGATAAACATACAAAAGTCAGTTGGATTCCTATACACCAATAAAGAGAACTACTAAAAAGAGATCAGGAAAGCAATATCATGTAAAATAACCCCTAAAAAATGAAACACTTAGGAATAAATATAACAAGGGACATAAAAGATCTATACAAAAACAAACAAACAAACAAAAAAAACTATAAAACACTACTGCAAGAAACCAAAAGGGATCTACATAAATGGAAAAACATACCAGGCTCATGGGTAGGTAGACTCAACATTGTGAAAATGTCAATTCTACCCAAAGCAATCTACAAATATAATGCAATCCTCCAATCATCCAACAGAAATTACTTCAACTTACCCCAGGTACACTAGGTGCTGAGGGCACAGCAGTGAACAAGACAGACACTGACATTAGGGAGATTCAGGGTATAATTAATAATTGAGGTACAATCATGATAAGGCCAAAGTGAATTGCAAGACACTTGGAGGTCAGGGAAGATATCCTTGAAGAAATGACCATAGGCTGCAGAGGAATTAACTAAAAGAGCTGGGTAGGGAGTGAGTGTGGTGACTGTCTATGTTGGTAGCAGTTGTGGATAGAGTGTGGTGGAGTGAGTGTCCCTGTCCCTGAATCGAGCCATTATTATACTCCATTAGTAATGAGAACAGTAAGATTCCTCACTGTTTTTGACTTATGAATTCAAGGAGAGTCTCTTGGGTGCTCTGTGATGATAGAAAACTATTTGTGCTTTCACTGTCCAAATAAACTAATTCCTTTTGTTATTGTTGTCTTAACATAGACTTTGAAATCTGAGAAGCGTAGCTCTAAGGATTTTGAACTATGTAACTTGCGGCACTTTACTCAAGATTTTGGAGTCTCCATATCATCATTTGTTAAAAAAAAAAAAAAAGGGAGAGACCACACCAAACTTACAGGTTATTGGGAAGAGTAAATACTATATCTCTATCATTATCCATATATAGCAGGTATGATGCTATGTTGTTGTTAGGTGCCATCAAGTTGATTCCAACTCGTAACAACCCTGTGTACAACAGAATGAAACACTGCCCGGTCCTTCGCCATTCTCACAATCCTTGTTATGCTTAAGTCCATTGTTGCAGCCACTCTGTCAATTCATCTCATTGAGGGTCTTCCTGTTTTTCGCTGACCCTCTACTTTACCAAGCTTGATGTCCTTCTCCAGGGACTGATCCCTCCTGATAACATGTACAAAGAATACGAGACAAAGTCTCACCATCCTTGCTTCTAAGAAGCATTCTGGTTCTGCTTCTTACAAGACAGATTTGTTCATTCTTTTGGCAGTCCATGGTATATTCAATATTCTTCGCCAACACCACGATTCAAAGGCAACAATTCTTCTTCGGTCTTCCTTATTCATTGCCCAGCTTTCCCATGCATATGAGGCATTCGAAAACACCATGGCTTGGGTCAGGCGCGCTTTAGACTTCAAGGTAACATCTTTGCTTTTCAACACTTTAAAGAGATCTTTTGCAACAGATTTGCCCAATGTAATGTATCTTTTGATTTCTTGACTGCTGCTTCCATGGGTGTTGATTGTGGATCTAAGTAAAATGAAATCCTTGACAACTTCAGTCGTTTCTCCATTTATCATGATGTTGCTTATTGGTCCAGTGGTGAGAATTTTTGTTTTCTTTATGTTAAGGTATAATCCATACTGAAGGCTGTGGTCTTTGATCTTCATCAGTAAGTGCTTCAAGTCCTCTTCACTTTCAGCAAGCAAGGTTGTGTTATCTGTGTAACACAGGTTGTTAATGAGTCTCCCTCAAATCCTAATGCAGTATTCTTCACATAGTCCAGTTTCATATAGGTCAGGGAGAGGTGTGCTTGCAAGCATGCCGGGGGAGAGGCTATCCTAATGGAAGAACTGTATCCTGAGTGTTCTTGAGCCTGAATTGCAACTGTTACTTCTGTAATAAACCCCATAATTGTGAGTATGGTCTGTGAGTTCTATGTGGCCATTGCAATGAACTATCAAACCCAGTAGAGAGTGCTGTGGGAGGGACAATTGGTGCCAGAGTTAGTAAAGATGGCAGAGAAAGGAGGCATGTCTGAACTCCACCTCATGGGAATCAGCCTTTGGCTGTTGATCTTGGTTCTCCTTCCCTCTTATGAAGTAAGGGGAGGTCAGACACTGCCCTCAGGCCATTTTTACAGTTGGTAAATACACGTGCTATATACATACACAATATATATACTTTTAGCATAACAGCTAGTATGTAGTACGTACTCAGAAAAAACCATCCCCTGTAGAATGGGATTAATGAGAAAAGGTTTCCTGGAAGAGATTCAGAGATAGAACCAAAATAAATAAATGAAAGCAAAGACTGAGGTGAGATGGAGGAAGAGAACTACTCCCAGGTTACCTGCTGTCTAAAAATACTTTATACGTGATTCATTTGTTTAGTTCTCACCTCCAAGGCTGACCCTTTAAGCAACCCATCAGATTCCAGCTCCTGGAGTTTAAACCTCTCCAAGTCAGATGTCTTCATTCTGGCTTTGTCTTTGCTAAAGCTCCACCTTGCATGGGCTACATTATAATTTCACCAAAGTTGTTTTGTGGGATGTTAATGTACATTATATGTAAAAAAGAAAGAAAATATTTTCTTTTTACCCCACACACCACCCCCCTCCCCATCCCCAGATAGAGACATGGTGCATGTTGTTTTCCAAACGGCCTTGGCATGTCTGAGCGCTTGGGGGAAATTCTCTTCCTCAAGAGGAACAAAGCTCCCCTTGCTCTTTTTAGAGTCTTTAAAGAAGTTCTCTCTTTCACTCCCTCTTGACTTCTCTCTTACAAACTCACGCACTTCTCTTGTGAGCATAATGGTTATTAAAAGTTGAAATATCTCAAGACATGTGGTTGTGGTTTCAAAATATAAATCAGTGGAATAGAATTTAGAGTCAGAAAAAAGTCACCACATTTATCATCAATTAATTTTGACAACTGGATGTCCACATACAAAAAGGAAGTTAGACCCCTCCCTTACACATACCCAAAAATAACAGAAAGTGGATCAATGACCTAAATAGAGGAGCTAAAATTTTAAAACCTTGGAGGAAAATGTAGGAGTCAATCTTTGTGACTCTCAGTTAGACAATGGCTTCTTAGATATGACAGCAAAACAAAAACATAAGCAGCAAAAGAAAACAAATAGAAAAATTGGACTTCCTAAAAATTTAAAAAAATGTTTATGCTTTGAACAATACGATCAAGAAAGTGAAAAGACAACCCACAGAAAGGGAGAAAATATTTGCAAAGTATATATTTGATAAGAGACTTATATCCAGAATATATAAAGAACTCTTACAACTCAATAATAAACAGAGAAACCAATTTAACAATGGGCAAAGCACATAAATAGACATTTCTCCAAAGAAGATAGTATAAAAATGGCCAATAAGCACATGAAAAGATGCTCAACATCGTTAGTCATTAAGGAAATGCAAAGCAAAACTACACTGAGATACCACTTCACGTCTCCTAGGTGTGTTATAATAATGGATGCCTATAATAAAAAGACACACAATACCAAGTGTTGGCAAGGATGGGAAGATATCGCAACCCTCATACACTGCTGGTGGAAATGTAAAATTGTGAAGCCCCTTTGGAAAACAATTTGGCAGTTCCTCAAAAAGTAAAACATAGGTATCATCCAAACAAACAAGCAAACCCATTGCTATTGAGTCAATTCCAACTCATAGTGACCCTACAGGACAGACGAAAACTGCCCCCACAAAGTTTGCAAGGCTGAAATCTTTAAGGAAGCCGACTGTTACATCTTCTTCCCACAGAGTGACTGGTGGGTTTGAACTGCTGACCTTTTGGGTAGCAGCTGAGTGCTTAACCACTACACCACCAGGGCTCCAGAGAGTTACCATATGACTCAGGCATTCCACTCGTGAGTATATACTCAAGAGAAATGAAAACTTATATTCACACAAAAACTTGTACACAGTGTTCATGGCAGCATTATTCATAACAGCCCCAAAGTGTAAACAACCCAAATGTCGTCAACTGATGAATGGATGAACAAAATATGGTATAGCTACACAACAAAATATTATTCAGCAATAAAAAAGGAGTGAATACTGGTATATGCTGCAACATGGGTGAACCACAAAACATTATACTAAATGAAATGCTGATCATAGATCTCACATGTTGTATGATTAGATGTACATGAAATATCCAGCATAGGCAAATCTATAAAAACGGAAAATAGATTAGTGATTCCCTAGGACTGGGGAGGGGAGTCCAGTGGGGACAGGAAGTGACTGCTTTGAGTGCAAGGTTTCTTTTTGGGTTGATGAAAATGCTCTTAAATTAGCTTATGGTGATGGTTGCATAATTCTGTAAATATACTAAACATTATTGAACTATATACATTAAATGGGTGAACTTATAGGAATATAAATTATTTCTCAATAAAGCTATGTAACAAAAACACTGGATGGCCAAAACATAAAAATAAAAGAAGCAGCAGCATTCTGCTAGCCCAGGAGAAGCTCCTCCAGGGTAAGGCTCAGAAACTTTCTGAAATAAGAGTAATAGAACAATACAAACTGAAATATAACCGACATTTTAAAAACTACTCTCAAACCCCAAATTCTCACAAAAATGGTTTGTGAATATAAAATCATGTACACAAATATACACACAGATAAACACCTATAAAAATAAAACTATGGCAGATCACTACGACCTACTTACTGTCACTACTATGATTAAAAAAAAAAAATTTCCTCATTATAGCTCTGATTATTTTGTGTTTTATGTATTTTCGTTCTATAATTTTAGGGGAGTATTAAAGCTTATTTTGAACCAAAAAAACAGTACTAATCTGGACTGCCAAATTTACATAATATGTCCAAAATTTAAGAATAATGTAAATGTAAGAGCACATATTGCATCATTTTTGTGATTTTTAGGCAAAGAATCTTTATGAACTAGCAGCCTAGCAGTAATATCACTTCGAAGGAGCAATCTTGATTCAGTCACTTAACAGGCTTCTCTTTTTGCTGATTCTACATAATAAAAGAAAACCTATGTCTAAAATCTGTGGAACTAGATCCTAGATCCTTTTTATTTTTTTCATGATTTTCAGATAGATGCAAGGAATATTTTTTTTAAAGGATTAAGGCAAAATTTATAAACCTTACTACTGTTGGGATATTGTTTAATCCCATCTGGTTAAACATATAGGACTCTGGGGATTTTTCTCTCCCAAGAATGAATTATTTTCAGATTTATTTTAAGTAACTAATACTCCTGAGGAAACCCTGGTGGTGTAGTGGTTAAGCACTACAGCTGCTAACCGAAAGGTCAGCAGTTCAAATCCACCAGCTGCTCCTTGGAAACCCTATGGGGCAATTCTGCTTTGTCCTATGTGGTCGCTATGGATACTCCTGAAGTGGTGCAGATGCAGACCTATGGAAGTAGAAGGAATGGATAATCTGGCAGAAAGGAACTCTGTTTGCATTTCCCTAATAGCTAATGCTGTTGAATAACTTTTCACGTGCTTATTTTCCATGTGTTTATCCCCTTTGGTGAAATGTCTCTTGTCTTTATCTTGTCCATTTTCTAATTGGATTGTTTGTTTTTTTACTGCTGAGTTTTGAGAGTTTTTTAATTATCCTAGATACCACTCCTTTGTAGGATATATTGTTTGCAAATGTTTACTCCCAATTCATAGATTGAATTTTCATCCTTTTAAATGGGTCTTTTGCAGAGCAACATTTTAAATTTTAATCAAGTCCAATATATATATATTTTTTTCCTTTAATGGATTATGCTTTTGGTATTAAGTCTAAGAACACTTTGTCTGGTCCTAAATCCTGAAGATTTTCTCATATTGTTTATAGTTTTACATTCTGAATTTAGTCAGTGATACATTTTTAGTTAATTTTTGTATAAGATATGAGATGTAGATCAAGGTTCATTTTATTGCCTTTGGATGTACAATTGTCCACAGACCATTTATTGAAAGCTCTATCTTTCCTCCATTAAATACCTTAACCTTTCTTTTAGGGTAGATATGTTTTCCTTCATCCTAGAATATCTTGATTTTTTTTCTTCATTCCTGAAGGATATCCTTGCTGGGTAACAATTTTGAGTGGACAATTATTTTAAATCTTTTAGCACTTCAAATATATTGTGCCACTTCCTTCTGTCCTTCATAGTTTCTGATAAGAAATCTTGTGTCATTCAAATTGTTTTTCCCACATAGATAAGGTGTTGTTTCTGTCTCATTGCTTTCAAATTTTTTTCTTTGTCTTTAATTGTCACAAATTTCACTATGATGTGTCTTGATGTGGATTTCTTTTGGATTATCCTATTTAAGAATTACTCAATTTCTTAAATATGTAGGTTATGTCTTTTGATAAATTTGGGAAGCCTTTTTTATTTTTGGTGAAAATATACACAGCAAAACAAACACCAGTTCAACAATTTCTACATGTATAATTCAGAGACAGTGATTACATTCTTCATATTGTGCAACCATTCTCATTATCCCTTTCCAAATTATTCTGCCATCATCAACATCAACTCACTGCCCTCTAAGCTTCTCCTATAACCTTCTGAGTAGCTGTTGTACTTTGATTACACATAGATAATTCTTTAAAAGAACACGTTGCTTAAGGGAAAAACACTACTAATTAAGCTAAACTACTGTTTGGATTAAAGATGACTTCAGAAGATAGATTCAGTTTATGGTTTAAAGATTACCTCAGGGCAATAGTTTTGAAGGTCATCCAGCCTCAATGGCTCCAGAATCCAGAACGGATTCCCTGAAAATTTAATAGTCTGTTCCACATTTCCTCCCTTTTGATCAGTACTCTGCTATAGCATCTTTGATAAAAATGTTCAGTAATAATAGCCAGGCACCATCCAGTTCTTCTGGTCTCATGGCAAAGAAGACAGTTGTTTGTGGAGGCAATTAGACACATTCCAGTCCCTTCTCCATTTCCTGACTCTCCTTCCTCTGCTGCTCCAGGTGAATAGAGAACAATCGTTGTACCTTGAATGGCTGCTCACAAACTTTTAAGGCTCCAGGAACTATGCAACAGACTAGGAAATTTAGGAATCTTTTAGCCATTATTTCTTTGAGTACTTTTTCACCCCTGCCTTCTTTCTCCTCTCCTGGGACTCTGATGACATGGATGTTAGATCTTTTGTTATAATTCCACTGATCCTTGAGGATCTGTTTATTTATTTGTTTTTTTCAATCTATTTTGTCTCTGTTGTTTAGATTGGGTCATATCTATTATTAAGTCTTCAAGTTCACAGACTCATTTCTGTGTCTCCTCCATTGTCCTGTTGGGTCCATCTATTAAGGGTTATTTAGTTTTTGTTTTTTTGTTATTATATTTTCAATTCTAAAATTTCTGTTTAGTTCCTCTTTGTATCTTCTACTTCTTTGCTGAGACTCCATTTTTTAAATTTGTTTCAATTCATTAATTGTTCACTGAAGCACCTTCATGATGGTTGCTTTAAAATATTTGTCAGAAAACACTAACATCCCTGTATTCTCGGTGCTGGCATATACTGTCCTTTTAATCCAGTTTGAAGTCGTTCCGGTTCTTAGAATGAAGAGTGGTTTGGCATTTGAGATACCATGTTATATTCTGGATGTTATTGAAATCTTCTCTTTCAACTGGCTTCTTCTGACACTTCTGTGGCAGGGAAAAGAGAGGCACCACCATATTACTGCCAGGTGGGGATAGAAGTCCAGGTTCCTTACTTGGCTTCTGTTGACACTTGAGGGATGGGCTCCTTCCTCAGTACAGCTGGGTGAGAGTGGGAATTATGGTTCCCCACAGGGTCTCTACTGGCTTTCCTGGCTGGGTGGGATAGGAGTAACTCCTTACATCTCCTACATGGCCTCCATTGATACCACTTGGGGGGTGGCCTCATTAACACTGATTCTCCACTAGGCCTCCTCTAACACCATCCTATCAGGGAGGGAGAGGGACACCTCATCACTTTGCGGGTAGGAACTGGAAGCCCAGACTCCCTACCTCCCTGTCTCCACTGACACTGTGTGTGTGTTGTCATTGTAGGGGGGCTCATTACCACTTGGCACAGATGAATGAAAGTCCTGGCTCCTTACTTGGCCTTCTCTTATTCCTTTCTGGTGGGGGATTTGGATGCCTCATTAAAGGCTGGTGGGATTGGAAGTGTAGGCTCCCTACTCAGCCTTTCCTGGCATGAGTGGGGGCGGTGCTACAGTTTTTTCTGTGGTGCTTTGCTGCAGTAGAGCAGTTATTTTCTGAAAGTTTTATTTATTGCTAGGTTGCCCCTTTCCTGGTCCTTTTGCTAGAGAGAATAGGCTTTTGTTAGGTCTTTTATTGTCTGGTTCATTGGTGTTTCCAGTTGCCTACTTCTTCAACTCCAAGTCTGGCATATATGAGGCAAAAGGGAGAAACAGAGAACTCACTGCCATGCTGTTCTTTATACCCCAAGATCTCTAGCATGTCTGTCCTCTTCTTTCCAACTTCCTGAGACTTTGTATGTTTATCTATAATGTCCAGGGTTTTTAGTTATACTTATTGAAAGAAATAGGGAAAAGTATGTCTAGTCCACCTTCCAAGAAGCAGGAGTCTCTGTTTTTTTGTTTTCTTAAAAGACATCCAAACTATTTTCCAGGGTAGTGTACCATTTACATTTCTACAGACAATGTATGAGAGGTCTAGTTTCTGCACATTGTCCTCAGTACTTGGTGTTGTCACTATTGTTTATTGCAGCTGTTCTAACAGATGTATGGTGAGATCTTACTATGGTCTTACTTTACATTTCCCTGATGGCTAGTGATGTTGAACATCTTTTAAAATTCTTATTTGATATGCCTATATCTTTTTCTGTGAAATGCCTCTTTATTCCTTTGGCCTATTTTTCATTCAATTCCAATTTAGCTTAGATTACCAAGAAAGTGAGTTCTCACAGTTCTTAGGCCATTTCTGTTGACAATACTGGGAAACAGAGATGTGAGACAACTTTACTGGGAAATAATATTATTTATTACTTACATCAGGGATTCTCAGCTTTGGCACTGTTGATATTTTAGCTGGATAATTCCTTTTTTCGGGGGGGGGGGGAGTCCCTATGCATTGTAGGGTATTTAGCAGCATCCCTGGCCTTTATCCATTAGAGGCTAATAGCACAGCCCCCATCCCAAAGTTGTGTTAACCAAGATTGACTCCAGACATTGCCAAATGTCCCCTCGGGAGTAAAAATCACCCTCAGTTGGGAACCTCTGATCTACACTCACTCAAACCAGTATCTCTGGAGGAACAAATGTATTTATTAAACTTAGATCTTCTAAGTACCTAGGCTCAATTTGGTTCTTTTGTACGTAACTTGAATATCTTCTCTGTCATGATTTCCTCCTTTGTGGCACAACACCTCCTCTGTCCCTCCAGCTCCACTCTTGCACACCCCCCTCCACTCTTCCCCAGACTTTCCTTCAAGTTGATGTTTTTTAGACCACATGTGGCTTTGCCTGTAATTACTACTTCTGTCATTTGCATGTGAGCTTTTTAATTAACATGTCATTATCACAAGGTAGAAATGCCTTTGTTAGGGTGGCATGGAGAAGAGCAGTGGACAATTCAGCCTTCACTGACACTTTAACTCTACTTTGTAAAACTCCCACTATATTCTTGGCAACTTCATGTTGGTACTAAAAAACAAAAACAAAAAACTTACCTTTCTACAGTTTTATCTGCTTCTTCCCACTGTTTTGTACGTTTTTCCGTAATGTCTACTGACCTCAGTTTCTCCTGACTATATCTTAACCCACCTTATTTCTACTAACTAAAGTTCATTCTTTATTCTCTTCTTGTAGAACAGGTTCCCCACCTGAATTCCCCGCTTGTCAGTACTGCCAATGTAGTATTATTGAAACAAACGGTAGTCCAGGATATAACCTCATCACCCATAAATGAAGGCAGAGACTTTTGTTGATGTGATGATAGGAAATTATCTTGTTGTCTGAAATAGGGAAAATAAAAATGGAAATGTGAGCTTCTGGAGGAATATAATAGTGATTGGGATCCAAGAGTAACAAACATCTAAGAAAAAACTTGCCTCATGCATAAGGAGATCTGGCTAGAGTGACCCCACTTCACGCATACAAATGAACGATTAAACATAACATGACAACAGTGTGCATCTGTGGTAAACAACATTCCTTAATGTAGCCCTGAACCACAAGGGACACAAAAGGATTATGTTAGACTTTGTTATTTGTATTTTCTTAAATACTGTACGTATCAGGACCAGGATGTTAAGTCATAATAATGGTTTCTCTTTCCCCTTTTCATGTCTAGAATTGGTTGATTAAAAAACTAAGAATTAAGAACTCAGCTCTGGAGTCATATGAATATACTTTCTTAAAGATACTTCAATTGGAACTGACTAATTCTGGGCTCAAGAGCACAATTAAGTGTTCTGGAATTCCCATTCTTCGCAATGTTATCCATAATTTGTTATGATCCACACAGTCAAATGCCTTTGCATAGTCAATAAAACACAGGTAAACATCTTTCTCATATTCTCTGCTTTCAGCCAGGATCCATCTGACATCAGCAATGATATCCCTGGTTTCACGTCCTCTTCTAAATCTAGCTTGAATTTCTGGCAGTTCCCTGTCAATATACTGCTGCAGCCACTTTTGAATGGTCTTCAGCAAAATTTTAGTTGTGTGTGAAGTTAATGATATTGTTAGATAATTTCTGCATTTGGTTGTATCACCTTTCTTGGGAATAGGCATAAAAATGAATATCTTCCAGCCGGTTGGCCAGGTACCTGTCTTCCAAATTTCTTGGCATAAAGAAGTGAGCACTTCCAGCACTGCATCTTTTGTTGAAACAACTTGATATTCCGTCAATTCCTGGAGTCTTATTTTTCGTCGATGCCTTCAGTGCAGCTTGGACTTCTTCCTTCAGCATCGTCGGTTCCCGATCGTATGCTACCTCCTGAAATGGTTGACCATCTACCAATTCTTTTTGGTATGGTGACTCTGTGTATTCCTTCCACCTTCCTTTGATGCTTCCTGCATTGTTTAATATTTTCCCCACAGAATCGTTCAATATTGCAACTTGAGGCTTCAATTTTTTCTTCTGTTCTTTCACCTTGAGAAATGAGGAACCTGTACATAGATCAGGAGGCAGTCGTTCAAACAGAACAAGGGGATATTGCGTGGTTTAAAGGCAGGAAATGTGTGCGTCACTGTTGTATCCTTTCACCACCCTATTCAATCTGTATGCTGAGCAAATAATCCGAGAAGCTGGACTGTATGAAGAAGAACGCGGCATCAAGATTGGACGAAGATTCATTAACAACCTGTGTTATGCAGATTACACAACCTTGCTCTCTGAAAGAACTTGGATCCGCAATCAACACCTATGGAAGCGGCAGTCAAAAAATCAAAAGACGCGTTGCAATGGGCAAATCTGCTGCAAAAGACCTCTTTAAAGTATTGAAAAGCAAAGATGTCACCTAGCAGACTAAGGTGCGCCTGACCCAAGCCATGGTGTTTTCAATCCCCTCAAATACATGTGAAAGCTGGACAGTGAATAAAGAAGCCCAAAGAAGAATTGACGCCTTTGAATTGTAGTGTTGGTGAAGAATATTGAATATACCATATACTGCCAAAAGAACAAAAAAATCTGTCTTGGAAGAAGTACAACCAGAATGCCCCTTAGAAGCAAGGATGGCCAGACTACATCTCATCTACTTTGGACATGTTATTAGGAGGGATCAGTCCCTGAAGGAGGACATCATACTTGGTAAAGTAGAGGGTCAGTGAAAAAGAGGAGACCTTCAATGAGATGGATTGGCACAGTGGCTGCATCAATGAGTTTAAGCATAACAAAGATTGTGAGGATGGCACAAGATCGGGCAGTGTTTTGTTCTGCTGTACATAGGGTCAGTATGATTCAGAACCGACTCAGCGACACCTAACAACAACTACGATTCTGGGCTGATGTTTTTTACTTCCCTCATGTTATAGTTGCATTACAGAGAGTATTGATATGATGTGACTCAACCATTTATGGAGTATCCATGTTTAAATTTTCAGAAGATGTGAATATTTGTGATAATTTCCGAACATATAATTTTCATTTCAATATTCAGTTCAAATATTTCTCCAAATCAAGAAAGTCTGGAAGGATGAATTATATACATGAAACCTAGGAATTGATGTGATTGGGTGTTACTTTTGTGTAAATTACATCAATTGAGTTAATTTGCCATTCCAACTTTACTCACTCTTGGAATGTTTGCGATAACTATTTACAGATAAAATTTAGATGACCTTTTTAAAAGCTCGACTTGACTTTTTCTAAGATGGTTGGTATCACGTTGGAACTGAGTGAAAGGTTAAGCCGGCACTTCCATATAAATTATTCTATATTGGTGAGTCACATGGGTGTTGTGAATTTGACAAGTTGTGAGGTTTCTTCAACATGTGACACTAGAGAATATGACACCCAAAAGCCAACTTGCAAAATGTATTTTTTCAAAACATCTTACAACTTAAGAAATGCTCTATTTCAGGGTGCTTCAAATCCTGTTTTAAAAAGCATTAGTTTTTAATTAATGCCAACTATTGAGTTTGAGGATTAGTCATATCTCTTGCTGTTACTATTTCTTTTGCTCATGTCCCAGCTCATTAGTACGTACAAATTGGAAGAGAAGTGAAATGCAGTAGGAAGTTAAAACTAGTCCATTATATTATTTTCTAGCATCCCTGGTTAATTTGAGGGAGGAGATGGTATAGCCTATGGACCAAATTAACAATCATTAACATATGTAAATTTTATATTATGTTACAGATGGTCTAGAATCACCGTAAACCAATGTGCTTCCATGTACCATTGTAATAATTTATTTTAATATGTTTAGCAGCATCAGTATATTGAAAGATTAAAAATAGCATTAGCTAAAACAAGGGTTTATTAGGTTCTAAACAATAAGAGTTACAAATAGAAACCAAATTTTTAGAAATACAGGGTTGCACTCTACACAGCAGTAAAATGACGACTGGCCCATTATTGAAATTTTTGTGTTACTGAACAAATTAAAATGTATAAATTTGTGTAGAAAAATAATCCATTCTAAGATTAAAATCAGACCTGGTATATGGGTATGTATGTATATGTGTATATATGTGTATATCAGTACCTATCTATATCTTGGTTTTTCAATTGAAAATATAATTTATGATAGTTGTGGCAAATATATATATTTGTATATATCAAGAAATAAAATATGTATTTCTTGAACCCACAGTCAACACCCATGGAAGCAACAGTCAAGGAATCAAACAACGTATTGCATTGGGCAAATCTGCTGAAAAAGACCTTTTTCAAGTGTTAAAGGGCAAAGATGTCACTTTGAGGACTAAGGTGTGCCTGACCCAAGCCACAGTATTTTTCAGTCACCTCACATACATATGAAAGCTGGACAAGGAATAAGGAAGGCTGAAGGAGAATTGATGCTTTTGAATTATGGTGTTGGTAAAGAATATTGAATATACTGTGGGCTTCCAGAAGAATGAATAAATCTGTCTTGGAAGAAGTACAACCAGAATGCTCCTTAGAAGCAAAGACGGCGAGATTTCATCTCATTTACTTTGGACTTAATCAGGAGGGACCAGTCCCTGGAAAAGGACATCATGCTTAGCAGAGTAAAGGGTCAATGAAAAAGAGGAAGACCTTCAATGAGATCAACTGACACAGTGGCTGCAACAAAGGGCTCAAACATAACAACGATTGTGAGGATGGCACAAGACTGGACAGTGTTATGTTCTGTTATACATAGGGTCACTATGAGTCAGAACCAACTTGACAGCACCTAACAACAACAACATATCTCTCAATGGCACACAACTATATATGTATACATACATATACACACACACACACACACACACACACACACATATATACATATATATATGCCAAAAATGAAAATAGTAGTCACATTATGTTCATATGCGAGAAAAGAAATCAGAGCCCCTCAAGCTTTCTTCTTGGGGGAGGGAAGAAAAACAACAACAACATTATTTTAAATTAAAAGTTTACTTTTAAAAGACTTAAGCAGTTCTTTAAAGTATAAGTTCACCTAAAGAATCCTTTGGAACATTTTCTATGGTCATAATATACAAAAGGAAGCAGAGAACTTCCAATTAAGGGTAAAAAAATCTACTTCTGCCACTTGTGTACAAGTTTCTGCAAGAGTCAATATAGGAAACCTTCAGCTACTACAGTGAGTTAAAACTTCCCTCCACCTCCTCAAACCATCTGAAAACAGATTTCTCCAGAAATGCCTGAAAGATATAGATGAAACCCTGAGGTTTTTTTTGATCCAGTATGAGTAATTGCATGGGAAAATAGGCTTTGTGAGCCTGAACATGTCTGTCCTCACACTTTGTTAGTTCACTGCTGTTTTCCAAGCTCCTGTTATGTGACCTTGCTGGGGCAGTCTTGTGTAACTTCCTGGCGTGTAGCCACTTTTGTCCTTGACCACTATAACTCCCCCCACCCCGCCCCGACTGTTGGGTGTAGAGATCTGCTTTAGTCCTGCTGCTGCCGGGGACCACTGCCTTGTACGCTGGAGTTGCCTGCCTTTCTTCAGTCGCTTGGCACCCTCCAATTTGGGAGGCAAATTTCAAGTTAATGGTCCATGCCTGGACAATTGGCAAGCCAGCCAGGAGACCAAGGAAATGGTGACTGAGTGTGAGGCAACTGCAGGGAAAATTTCAGGTTGGCCTGTGACTTCCACGTGGGGATGTCTGGCCCATATGCTTGATATGTGCAGTCCACTGCCTGAGTATGCGGATGCCCCCAAAACACCAAACAGCATAGCACGGTTGTGGGAAGATATGCACCTTCATAAGTGTGAAAAGGAAGCTAGGAGAGTGGCAGCAGCTGTGGGATTTCCACTGCTCTGGACTCTGGCTGGCCACCGAGGCCCAGCTAGCTGCTGAAGTGTACATAAGAGCCCAGCAGGAAGAGCTGAAGTTAGAAAGAGATGTGTGCCAGTCCAGCATGGCAGCGACTGACATACTAAGCAACTGCACCCAAAAGCAGGATGAGCAATTACAGATGCTCGCCTGCAGGTTTGTAAAAATGAGGGAAAGGAAAGTGACAAAGGCAAGAATTAGTGTTGATGAGGGGCGACTGGGGTGCAAAAATGTAGAATCCATGGGAGAGCAGATCAAGGAGTGAATCCGATGTGGAAGTGACAGTGGAGAAGGAGTCTGACAGAGCAGAACTGCTCCCGGCCCCCCCCCCCACCATAGCTGCTCATTACTCATAAGACGAAAGCTACCCGGGAACTCAATGACCCCAGCAAGAATTTTCACCAGCCAGTTCCATGACAATGTGGGAATACACCTCCACTGAGTTGACTGAGTTGTGCGGGAAATTCCAGCAGAAAAGAAGGGAAACTACTGCTGCTTGGTTATGACGTCTGTGGGATACTGATGGAGATGGTGTCTCTTTAAATGGAGCTAAGGCAGAGAAAATGAGCAGCATAACCACCCACCCTACCCTCTGGGAGTATTTACATGCAGCTCGGAACAAGAGGGCGTACACTCCCTCATAGATTAGATTATCTTGTGTTGCAGAAGGTCATAGCCAAATGAGAAGGATCTTCCCAGCAAGGTAGGTAAGTGTTTCTCCATAAAGGATTTACAGCAGTTAATTTGGGAGTTAGGTATGCACGATGCCATTTATGCCAAGCACTTCCAGGAGCCCGACAATGAACGTTTTACTGCAGGAATGAAAGCAAGAAGCCTGCAGGTGACTCCTGCCTCCTGGTATGGCTATTGTTAGTCCCTTAGTGGGCCAGACAGTGTACCAGGTGGAACAAGCCATAGCCAATCTGGGTAAAAACGAGAAAGATGGAGAGAAGGGGATGCAAACTGTGGGAAAAGAGAAAAGAAAGATTGAGAAACCTGCAAGACAACCATCCAAGGGCCCCTTGAAAGTGACCCAAAGGCAGATATGGGTGGACTTAGTGGCTTCCAGAATGGCAGTGCACAAGATAAATAAGCAACCAAATGTGATTTTGGTTAGCCTTTGGAAGGATCTGAAGCTGGAGCAACAGTATTGCCCTTTGGGTCCTACTGCCCCTGGCAAGAAAGTGCCCCTTGCTGCTGGGTGGACCCCACCTGGGCAAACCAAAGTCACCTGCAGGTCAGGGCCCTGCAGGGGGACCAGAGGCCCCATGTAAAGGTTACAATACATTGGTCAAGAAGAAACAAGCAGCAGGTGCTAGCTCTGGTTGATACTGGGGGAGAGTGCACCCTTATCTTTGGAAACTTGAGCGGTTTCAAGTACCCCCCTTGGCAACTGATGAGTATGGCAGACAGTCCATCTGTGTAAGCCAGGTACTTCTGACTCTGCATGTAGGATGCACTGCCTGTAAACTGTATCAAGTTTGTATTTCCTCAATACCGGAATACATTCTAGGGGTGGATGTCCTCATGGGAATGACTTTGACCATGTCTGTGGAAGAATTCTGACTGCGAGTGAGGGTGGTGAAAGCAGTCCTGAGGGAGAATTCCACATGGAAACCAGTGACCCTGCCCCTACCAGTGGTAGAAATCAAGCAGTATAAGTTGCCTGAAGGACATAAGGGAGCCCTGGTGGTACAATGGTTAAGAGCTTGGCTGCTAACCAAGAGGTCAGCAGTTAGAATCCACCAGCTGCTCCTTGAAAACCCTATGGGACAGTTCTACTCTGTCCTATAAGGTTGCTCTGAGTCAGAATCGACTCAATGACAACAGGTTTGTTTGGTTTGGAGGACACAGGGAGATTAGTGAAACTATTTTGGAATTTAAAAAAAAGTAGATATACTCCGATAAGCCCTCCGTGCTTTTAATAGCCCTGTGTGGCCTGTGAAGAAACCAGACGGGTCCTGTGTATGACTGTGGACTATAGGAAACTTAATGAAGTGATTTCTCCTATACATACTGCAGTCCCAAACATAACTTCCTTGTTAGAAACTCTTAGTAGAGAAAGGGGCATGTATCATGCTATGTTAGATCTGGCCAACACATTCTTTAGCATCCCTCTAGCCCTGTTTTCCCAGGATCAGTCTGCCTTCAGCTGGGAGGGGCAGCAATGGACTTTGCAAGTGCTCCCCCAAGGATACGTACATAGTCCCACTATTTGCCATGGTATGATAGCTAGAGATCTGACTCTTTTCCCCTTCCCCACTGCTGTCTGTTGGTTTCATTACACTAATGACATCACATTAACTGCTGAAGATGTTTTTCTGTTACAGGAATGTCTAGAAGCCCTAATCATCCACCTACAGGGCAGAGAATGAGCTGTGAATCCCCACAAGGTGCAGGGGCTGGAATGTGGGTAAAGTTCCTAGGGGTAGTCTTTTTCGGTAAGACTTGTGTGTTGCATGAAGCCACAGTTGATAAGGTACAAGCTTACCCCACCCCTAGGACACCAAAGAAAGTGTAGGCCTTTGTAGATCTTTTGGTGTATTGGAAAGTATTTATTCCCCACATGGCCCAGAGTTTGAGAACACTATATTGACTGGTAAAAAAGTGTGCCTCTTGGGATTGGAACGATGAACAGCAACAAGTGATTGAGAAAGCAAAGGTGTTGACTGCACAAGTGAAAGCACTAGGTACAATACGGCAAGGGTTACCCTTCCAGTTAGACTTGAGCAGCACAAAAGATGGCTTTGGCTGGGCCTTGTGGCAAGACCAGGATGGAACTAAAGTCCCCCTAGGTTTTTGGTCCCAACTGTGGAGAGGGGCAGAAAACTGATACAGTCCCATGGAAAAACAATAGCTAGCAGCCTATGACACTCTCCGCTAGGTAGAGCTATTAACAGGGGCAGGAGCTGTCACCTTTCCCACAGCTTTACTCATAAATGGGTGGGTCAATAGACTATTTTCCAAGCCATCGTCAGCTATTGCCCAGACAGTACACTGACCAAATGGCATGAATACCTGCAACAGTGCAATGCCCTTTCTGCCAGTCCATTGTCCCAAGAGTTACAGGCTGTACTTAGTCCAGTGACATATCAAGATGACCCACCAGCACAGACTAGTACACCTGTCTCTTGGGGAAGAGGGGAAGGTCTGCTGTCAGCAGACACCTGGTACACAGATGGCTCTAGCTGAGGTATGCCACCATGTGGATGGTGGTGGCTGTGCAAGCCTCCACTGATACCATTTGGTTTGAAACCAGTTCAGGGCAAAGCAGTCAATGGGCCAAATTAAGGGTTGCGTGGATGATCATCACCCATGATTCCTGGCCCTTAACCCTATGTACCGGCTCACTACGTGGATAGGCCAATGGCATAAGGTGCAATGGACAATAATGGGTATAGCCCTGTGGGAGAAAGCCTTGTGGCAGGACATCTGGTATCACCTCCAAACCCAGGATGCTGACCTGTTTTTCGTGTAGCAGCCCATCACCGCTTTTCCCGCTGGGAAACCAAGATGCAGATGCTATAGCACAAGTTAGAACAGTGCATCCCGAGGGGGAAGCTGCCCACTGGATTCACCAGAAAAGTTGACACTACAGTGCCTGTGTTGGTTGTAAAACAGCCAAAGAGGCAGGCATAGCAGTAAAGTATAGTGATTTGGTGGGTGCTGTACAAGATTGTCCCATGTGCTCATGCCAATGCCCAAGGTATCGGCCACATGATCCTGGGAAGATACATAAGGGAACACAGCCAGTGACAGACTGGCAGGTAGATTAAATAGGGCCCCTACCACCCAGTGAAATAGCAAAGTACGCTCTCATTTGGGTGGATCCTGTCACTGAGTTGACATGGGCGTTCCCATGTAAATGAGCAAACCAGGCTGCTACAATAAAAGGGGTTACAAACACTGAGTGTTACGTACAGGATACCCTGAAGGATTGAAAGTGACCAGCGGACACATGTTACAGGTCACAATGTGTGCAAATGGGTGGCTGAGAATGAGGGACAATGGCATTACCACCTGCTCTAAAATCCCCAGGCCACAGGTCTTGTGGAAAGGAAGAATGGTGTCCTAAAACAACAAATACAAACCCTTACAGGCAAAACTTTCCTGGCAGGGTGTACCGAAGTCTGCCTGGGGCTTTAGCCCTGTATGCCAGACTAGGAGCCCTGAGTGATCCTCCAGCAACAATCCAAGTGATGTCACAAGCTCTGGAAGCATATACACCAAGGTTGTTGCCAGAACAAAACAGCATGGTCCTCCAGATGCGCCAGGACTTGGCACTGGGAAGTGGAACCATCTACTGGCACATGTTGTGGGTCACCCTACCTGGGGGGATTGGTTACTTCGTCCCTTGAGAGACAGAGGAACTGATTGGCCTAACGTGAGAGCCCACCATCCTACTGCAAGGAGGGCCTTGGCAGTCAAGCTTCACCCGGAAAGGACTGACAACTATACCACGAGGAAAGGAATTGGTCTTCTTTTCTGGCATACAGCAAAATGGGTGACTTACAACCCCTCAGGTGACCTCCGTGGGACAGCACATGTGGTACATTCAGCCAGGAAAAATGCCTAAAACAGTAGCTGTTCTCCCTAGTGGGATTCTAAGAGAAGGGGAAGATTTACCCCTCTTGGTACCTACTAAACACCTGTCTTTCTCACCGTAAGGATGGCCTGCTCTACATTCTTCCCTTCAGGGCTGCCAACCTCTTCCTAGAGTAAGCTCACAGCTTTGCCGTAGTCCACAACAAAAGCAGCTGCTGAGTCTTTGGACAGCTTCCCTTCTTAAGCGCCAAAGGCATGCCTTGGAGCATGCGACCCCTGACCAGAATCTTTTGAGCAGCTGTGAGGGACATGGGGGCATAAAACCCTGTTTAACTAATTGGGGAATGTCTTAGTTATCTGGTGCTGCTGTAACAGAAATACCACAAGTAGATGGCTTCAACAAACAAGTTTATTCTCTCACAGTCTAGAAGGCTAGAAGTCCAAATTTAGGATGTCAGCTCCAGGGGAAGGATTTTTTTCTCTCTGTCGGCCTTCTCATCAGTCTCCCCCCAGACTAGGAGCTTCTCTACTCAGGGACCCCGGGTCCAAAGGATGGGCTCTGCTCCCAGCACTGCTTTCTTGGTGGTGTGAGGTCCCCAACTCTCTGCTCGCTTCCCTTTCCTTTTATCCTTTGCTCTGCTCCCAGAGCTGCTGTATGAGGTCCCCGTCTCTCTGCTCACTTCTCCCTTTTATATCGCAAAAGAGAATGGCTTAAGACACAGCATGATCTTGTAGACTGAGTCTTGACTCATTAATATAACTGCTGCTAATCCCATCTCATTAACATCACAGAGATAGTTTTACAACACATAGGAAAATCACATCAGATGACAAAATGGTGGACAATCACACAATACTGAGAATCCATGGTCTAGCCAAGTTGATACACATTTTTGGAGGACACAGTTCAATCCATGACAGGGCATAACAGGAGAGGGGGACCACAACATCACCTTTTCTTGGACTCAGATCTTGCATCTTAGTAAGAGACCAGATTGCCTCCTGGGTGTGCCCATAAGGGGGTGTTTACCACCTCTAGGATGGTTTAGGTTGGTTGGTACCTGAATAAGGTGTACTAAGGAAACTTACTTCTGTCTGTTTTGAACCAAGGGAAACCCAAATGGATTCCCTTGTCTTGCCCCAAGTCCCCCCAACCCAACATCTCCCTCCAAGTCCTCTGCCTGCATAGTAGGCTGGACTCCTGCATCCTGCTACCAACAGGTGATAATACCTAATACCACTGACTGGTTGCAAATAATTGGAAGACAGGAGTGTATGTCACTCCTAATGTCACCTGATGGCTGTGTGATCACTACCTGTGGCCTTGGTTGGCCTATGATTGGACAGGGCACTGCACTTTGGGGTTACCCTATGCTGCAGGGCCTGTCAAGAAGATTATATTAAAACCCCTGAATTTTCCTATGGTGAAAGCCAGGTGAACCAAGTATAGTCTTTTCCACTGATATGATTACCTTCTAACTGTTTTTGCACCACCCCCCACCATGGTCTTCTTGGAAGTACTGGGATAAATTGAAGTTTTAACTAATTTTACCAAACATGCCCTGAATGACAGCAGAGAAAGCTTACGGCTATCAACTGCCAAAACCACTCAAATGAGGAAGGTAGTCCTTCAGAACCAAAGGCTCTGGACATTCTAACAGCAGCTCAAGGTGGGCCATGTGCCATAGTAAAGACTGAATGTTGTACCTACAAACCAGACTACCACCAGAACATAACTGATCTGTTAGGTCATATAAGGAAGCCCTGGACATACCTGATGGCTGGTCTGCTGTAGCTGCCTGGTTTTCCTCTTTCCCCTCTAGTCAGCATGGTGTTTTAATGGGTCTTGGTCTTTTCCTGGGTATAGAGATTGTCTACTGTGTTTGTCTATACTTCTAGCATGGTCTGTGCTTCCAACTAGAGTAACAGTGTCTGTCCCATCAGTGACACCTCTTCTCTGGGCCCTCAGGGACTTTATGGAAGAGGAGAAACATGTCAGATTGTAAGAGCCAGTCTTGAGAGGTGGACTGAAGGGGATAACAGGATTTGCGAGGCTGAACCTGGCTGCCCTCATGCTTTCTGTTAATTCACTGCTATTTTCCAAGCCCCTGTTATGTGACCTTGCTGAGGCAGTCTTACATAACTCCCTGGTTTGTAGCCACCTTTGTAGTTGACCACTATAAAACATTTGTCCCCCTACTGCTGGGTGCAGAGATCTGCTTTAGTCTTGCTGCCTCCAGGGACCACTGCCTTGTATGTAAGTCTCCCTAATAAAAAACCTCTTCACTGCCACACTGGAGTTGTATGCCTCTGTCTTCAGTTTCTGGTACCCTCCAATTTGGGAGGCAAATTTCAAGTTACTGGCCCATGCCTGGACAGTAACGCCCTTCTTCATTCAACTTGTGCAAAAATTCCATCTATGAACGGTTCGTAAGTAAATTGTGTGAAAAATGAAAAGCATCTTGTCATAGAAACTTTGAGCTGAAGAACAGTAAATTATCCAAGTTAAGCCTCATCTCCACAGTAAGTGGTACCTAAGAACCATTAAAAACCTTTCATGACCCATGGTACATATGGTATACCACCCACTTTTTCTGGCTCTCAAGTTCTTTGGAGGAGTATATTTTTACCACTGAAAGTATTTGTTGCCCTCCAGTGGTGTCTTGCATGATAGTGAAAGGCAAAAAAAGTTGGTTGAAGCAAAACAGTGGGGGTATGAGACTTGCAAGTGAGGTACTGCAACCAGGAAGTGTGATTTGGTAAAAATTTTGTCTCTTTTGGTTTCGTATCCCTAGATAAGACTTGAAAGCATTCCTGTGTGATTGGGAGTCCTTGTGGATTTGTGTGTGTGTGTGTGTGTGTGTGTGTGTGTGTGATATTCAGAAAACCAGAGGTTCCCCATGTAACCTAATGGAAGGTGACATGAAAAACATCAGCAACCAAGGTCTGGAGGTATAGACAGGCACCTGCTAATTATGGGGTCTGAAAACCTTAAAAGTTCTGTAGTAACCATGTAGTACCAGATAATATTTCTCAAAATCCATATTACCAACCAAAAATTTAAACATACCCCATGACTCAGCATGCTTCCATTAATGAAAACGCATGGTATCAAAAAAAAAAAACAAAGTGGAAGATAATTGGGTCTTGAAAGGGTTTAATACTGTTTTGAGAACTGAGAATTTTGAGATGTGCTAAGAAATGCAAACTCATTAAAAAAGGAATATCGTCTGTAAAGCAGGTAAGTGAGGATAGGCTCTCTAAACCTTGAGTTACTTTTGGCAAGAAATGGAGGTGATAGATGTTTGGGAATAAAATTTATCCTGGCTCTTAGGCACAGGATACGTTCTTGGTGAAGTGTTTTGTTGGCCCCTGAATTATCCTGTATTCCCTATTGTTCCACCTGAGACTGCCCTGTTTTCCCCTAGAGGGCTCTAAATTTCTAAAATTTTAATCTATCTGCCCCTTAATTAAAATACCATTTCCTTAAGTGATGCTGTACTAGTGGATTATTAGAAATGCAATTAAACTGATTCTCAGTAATATTTGGATGACTGACATTCAACCTTCTCATATATATTTGCATTAAAAGCAGGAGTGTTTACATTTTGGTTAACTTCTAGGAATTTGAGGTAGGGAAAAAGGTAAACAGAAATTCAGAGTATTGTGAAAGATGACTTTGATTAGGAGCTCACAATCAGTTAGGCTTTCATAATCTTTTTTAATGGTTTCTTAAATTACCTAATTTTGAATTAATAAATTCTCCCCAAATAATCTATGGTTTTCTGTTATGTAATCTATGAAAAAAAAATGGGGAAAATGGGGTGTGTCCCCTCTTTGGGAGCAGAAGAAGGGGAAGAATGAGAGAATGAGAGCAAGAAGAAAGGTTGCAATAGCTGTAGTAGTTTATAAATAGGTCTTTATGCACTTAAAAATAATCATCTGTATGAGACCAATCATCAACAACTACTCTAAAGCAAACATTAGACAGTAAGAGAACAGGGAAACCAGATTACTGGAAGTGAAACATCCAGAAGGGAATTAATGAGAATGCTAAAACATTGTGAAAAATGTAACCAATGTCTCTGAGCAATATGTGTAGTAATTGTTAAATGGGAACCTAACTTGCTGTGTAAACTTTCACCAAAAACACAATAAATTTTTATTTTGTGTCTTATATTTAACATGGTTTATCTTTGCTTCTTTGTTTTCTTACTTCATATAAACTAAAGAAAAGAAAATTATACATAAAAGGAAATTATATTTTTTTAAGTACTCTCCCCCTTTATTTCCACCTCACTGGTTTAGAAGTTTTATCTTCTCAGTGCATTGTTTTATTGGCGTAATTTTTAGCATGAATATTTAACTTAAACTCTAAAGTTGATCATGAACTCTACCTTTACCCTGAACAAATATAACCTTTGAATTTTGTAATTCTGTAATCAGAACATCAGCTATGTTACTTATAATGTCTAGTATTGTAGATATTACATTGTTACCCACTCTGATTAGTCATTAATATTGACAATTTATTTATTAAATAGAAAAGTCAATAGTTACATATATTTACACAGATATTTTAGAATTTATCTACTCTCCATTGATTCATGCATCCTGTTCCTTCCTTTGGGTTCAATTTTTATATATATTTATATATATATCACTTTGTTCTTTCATCAAGGCTCTGGGAGTCACCAACAACCTCAGACTTTATTTGAAAATATATTAAAAAGGATTTTTGTCTTAAAGTATTCATCTCTGTTGATAATTATTTTTTCTTCACATTTACACAATTTTGATTTGGTTGTTTTGTCTTACTTTTTATTATTTTCTTTCATTATGCTTCTGATTTCTTCTTGCATATTATCAATCATTTTAAACATATTTATTTTGTGGTCTCAAGATTCTTTTCTCAAGTTCTTGGAATGCAAATTGCATGGTTTATTATGACTATTGATCTATTTCATGGTTGATCATTGCTTGTGTTTTTTTAAATTTTGGAATAGTAGCCTATTTTTAAAGAGGACTATTATTTACTGTGGGAATCCAGTGCTCCCTGGGTTGTTGAAAGGTGGCTACAATTAGTTGTTCTAGATAAATTCATGTTTCAACAGTCCAAGACCAGTTTTAAAATTTTGCCCATATAAGATCAAATTCCACACTTCCACACGGTGTAGGTCTCGAGTTAGAGTTCTTAAAGGCAATCTGTTTATCTTATATAGAACCTGAGACACAGGTAAGCTTTTGGGGCTACTTTCCTAAGCAGAAAGGAACCCTAGTGGCACAGTGGTTAAGAGCTACGGCTGCTAGCCAAAAGGTCAGCAGTTCAAATCTACCAGCCACTCCTTGGAAACTCTATGGGGCAGTGTTACTGCATCCTATATGGTCGCTGTAAGTTGGAATTGACTCCACAGCAATTTTTTTTTTTTTTTTTTTTTTGGTTTCCTAAGCAGGAGAGCAGCATATTTATAATCTTCCTTTCCATGAGTGCCTAGAATATATAAAGTCGCAGTTCCATGCAGAAATCTCTGTTCCAATGTGCAGCCTCACCTGGCCCTAAACCATATCTCTGCAATCTGTATAGGTTTTTGACTCAAGTCCCTAGCCATCAGGGTTTATATCCAGTCTGACATTTCTCTGGAGCTATAGGGCAATCCACTCACCAGTTTACCATTCTAGCTTTGTTTCTTCGTCCTTTCTACCCTTGATGATTTCCCATTCTTTCATACTTAGACTTATATTTTAAATGTTTTCATTATATTTTATTGTTCCATATTTGTCCTTCAATTTTCTTATTAATTATAATTTTTTTACTCTTCTTTTTGTGGGTACTCTAGATATTAAAAAATGTAGCATTGATTTATTGGAATCTAATACAAATTATTACTTTTATTACTTTCCTAATGATGCTAGAGACTTAGAACATATAATCTCCATTAGCCATCTTCTGATGTTTTGCGTTATTGCTATCATACATTTAGAATTCCTTTTAGTGCATATTATTGCAAGCCTGTTAGCAAGCAACTCCCTTAGTTTTCATCTGGTAACATCTTTATCTTTTCTGCTGGAAGATATATATTTTTATATAGAATTTTAGGTTGGAAATTATTTTCTTTCCATACTTTAAAGATTTCTTTCCATTACTTTCTTATATACTGTATATTATTTCTGATGAAAAGTTAGTTGTCAGTATGATCGTTGCATCTTTGAAGGTACTGTCTTTTTTCCCCCCCTCTCAGGTTGCCTTTTGATTTTTAAATTGTCTTAGGTTTTCAGCATTATATTTGGATGTCCCTAGATGTGTGTTTCCTTGTATTTATTTGGCTTGGTGTCTGTAAATTACTGTCTCCATCAATTTTGGAAAATTCTTCTTCATTATCTCTTTGTATAGTACTTGTGCTCCTCTCTCTGTCTTGTTTTTCTGAGAGTTCACTTTCACATATATTAGAAATTTTGAGGACTTTCCGTGTTTTCCTTTTGCCCTTATTTAGTCCCATACTTTCTTATCTCTGTACTTTAAGCTTAATATTTTCTAGTGACTTGTCTTTTAGTTCATTCATTTTATCGTCTCTTACGTCCAATCTACTTTTAAATCAGTGATTTTTTTTAATTCAGAAATTCTATTTTTCTGTTCTAGAATATCTATTTGATTCTTTTATAAAGATTTAAATACTTCTGTTAACTTCGTTTTTTATCCTTTTACTTATTTTTGTCTGTTTCCCTAATATTTTCTTAAACATTTTAATGACATTATTTTCCAGTATGTCTACGTCAACTCTACAGGTCTGCTTCTATTGTCTAGTCATTTTTGTTGTATGCCAGACATCGAGTATTAAAAAAAATTCACACACTCCTGTTGATATTTTCTTCTACCGAAGAGGGGTATCATTTCCTGTGTTAAGAACATAGAATTCAGGGATGTGAGGATTGGAAGACTTACCATCTCAGTACAATCAGGGATTAAGCTGGGCTGAGGCTGAGTTACAATTTTGGTAAAACTCAATTTGTGTCTGGGTCATTCTTATTCCTAAGGCGTGGCCCACCAAGGCTTTCAATGAAGAGTCTGATGGATCTTTGTCTTCTCAGCCCTGAAAGACTGCAGGGGATTATTCTGCCCATCCAGGGTTTTAAGCTGAGTTCTTTAGTGTCATGCTCCAAAGAGCTTCAAAATTTGGTGTTAAAGGGGAGACTGACCACGTGTTTGATTTCCTCAGGTCTCCAATTTTATCATTCCAACCCCACACAAACGCCACTTGTCAGCTGGTTTTTCTGCATCTTAGCAGCAGCCTTCTGCCAGGGTCAAGCCTGGATTCTAGGCCTTAACAGCACCCAGGTGAAAAATAGCTGTAAATCCTTAATGTCAACTCTCCACTTCTTCTCATTGGTTTTTTTTATTGTTTTATTATGTCCCCTCATCCTGATGGTCTTTGTTCCCTAAGGCCCAGGAAACTCTAAAATATTTCACTGTTTCCACAGTTTTTAGCTTAGCTGTTTTGAGTTCCATTCAGCCCCAGAATTCAACAACGTCTCGTGGGGGAATATGGCGTTTGTTTAAGGACCCTAAAGTCTCTCCAGCTTTGTCACGTTAGATCCTTTTGATTGCTAAAAGCTTTGCCTGTTTCTCTTTCTCCCAGCGGTGGCCCTGTGGTCATACCAAGTCCTGGGTCTCACCCTCTAGCCTGCACCTAGAATCAGCAGATGCTCCAGGGAAAAATCAACTTCCAGGTCATCTCCCTTCTAGATAGTTCACCCCTCTTGGAAATTTGCTCCTTCTAGTTCTCAATGCACCCACAGTTCTCTGATGCTTTTGATATTATGATTTGTTTCTTGTAATGTAATGAGCTTTGCTAATTATTATGATCAGGAGTGTTTATTACAGCTTATTTGAGAGCAGAAGTCAGCTTTTCTTCATTAAGTTTCATTTATCATTTGGAATGTGTTTGTAGCAAGAGAAGGGTCTGCATTTAGGTACACCATTATAATCATTATTATCACCAAATATTTTTGTTGAAAGTTTAAGCTAAGCACTTTACTAATATTTAATATACTCTATTTAATCATTACAACAAACCTATGAGGAAAGCACTTTTGTTAAAATCATTTCATAGATGAGGAAAATTGAGGCTTACAGGCTAACTCTCCAAAGGATGAACACTTAATGATTGGTGAAGTTAGGATTTTAATTCAGATACTAAATTATACTGCCTCCAAAAAAATCCTTATAGTATATAGGACAATATTATTGCTTTTTGTTATCTTTTAACTTTTTTGTATTCATTTGATTGTCACCTCAAAAGAGGATAAATTTCTAAATTGTTGGTATACTTTATACTTAACTAATGCCACTCTTATTTTAGGCATTTGAAAATATATTAACATGTCATGTGACAATACATTTTTAAATGCCTGAAACAACACGTATAATCTAAGCATATGTGTAGCAAAATTCCTAATTCAAATGCATTGAGTATTTAGAAAATGGACTCAACATGTGGCTTTGTCTACTAAGTCTGTATTCATGCTGATTTCTGATGGTTTTACAAAGTATTGTTAGTTTTTAGGGCTAATGAGTTTGGCTTAATTTCTTTACCCCTCTCAGCCAAGTCTTGCTACAATGTGGCTTCTTCCATGGGGTCCTTGCTAATAAATATTTTAATTGGGCTGCTTTATTAAAATGAGTGTCTATATGATCATCTAGACACCCCACAGATGTGAGGAGAGATTATGAGTTTAAATGAGATCTGGATAGGCAATTCAGGTTTGATCCGGATAGTGCATCATTGCGAACCACTGATATTAAGGGAATCCAAGTTCACCCAAGATTAGTAAACATAATGAAACGAAAGTTTAAGTACTTGTAAGTTTGTTTTCAATAAATCATCAATATCTTTAAATAAAAATATTAAGCCTGAAAGATTGGCCCAATTTTCAAGCACAGGAAGCAGAATACTATTAACCACATATTAATTTCAATTACTATGTAAATTGGTCATTCACTGATTTCATTCAGCCAGGTAGGTGATTTTCTAGGTTGTTGCCCCTATAAAAGAATGCTCTTCCTTTCATATCTCATAAACAAAATAGTAAATATAAAAATTTCTGTTTAAAATAGTATTTTCCATTTTTTTCTTTGCCTTTTCTCAAGCAGCCATAGTGATTCACAATTCATTTCTTCGTGAGTATATTTGCATGGTGGTTAAATGCTCCGCTGCTAACCAGAAGGTCAGCAGTTCGAACCCATCAGCCACTCTGTAGGAGAAAAATGTGGCAGTCTTCTTCTGTAAAGATTTACAGCCTTGGAAACCCTATGGGGCAGTTCTACTCTGTCCTGTAGGGTTGTTATGAGTAGGAATCGACTTGACAGCGATGGGTTATATTTTTTATTCCTTTTTAAATGACGGTTTTTATTCTTATGTGACTTTGTTATTATCTGCATAACTCTATGTAAGCATCAAAACAGTTCTTGCCTAACCAATTAAAATTTTTAGAGAAACAAAAGACTTCTTCTATAAATTTCCAGATCTTCTTATACTTCTTAAAGTTTTTCTTACTCTATTCTTTCTCTACATGTAATTAAAATTGAAATAGCATTTTAAATGATCTTAAATTAAGATTCTATATTTAATTCAAACCTTACAATAGCCATGGCTACTGTCTTAGTCATCTGGTGCTGCTATAACAGAAACACCATAAGTGGATGGCTTTAACAAAGAGAAGTTTATTTCCTCACAGTAAAGTAGGCTAAAAGTCCAAATTCAGGGCGTCAGCTCCAGGGAAAGGCTTTCTGTCTCTGTCGGCTTTTTCATCAATGTTACCCCAGACTAGGAGCTTCTCCACGCAGGGACCCCGGGTCCAAAGGAAGCACTCTGCTCCCGGCACTGCTTTTTTGGTGATATGAGGTCCCCGTGTCTCTCTGCTCACTTCTCTCTTTTATATCTCAAGAGATTGCCTCAGGACACAATCCAATCTTGTAGATTGAGTCCTGCCTTACTAACACAACTGCCATCCATCCTCCCTCATTAACATCATAGAGGCAGGATTTACAACATATAGGAAAATCACTCAATACTGGGAATCATGGCCCAGCCAAATTGATACACACATTTTTGGGGGGATATAATTCAATCCATGACAGCTGCCAAAGATTTTGTATGCTGAAACAAGGACAAAATCATCATAGACTACTGCTAATACCTTCTTCCATTTCTAAACCGAAAATGGGAGTCATTATTATGACTTGGGAAAATGTTGTGGCATCTCACTGGGTGAAGGAGTCCAAAGCTTAGGTTGCTAAAGAGTAAGGGGAAAGAAAGGAATGGATGTTTTTTGTATGGAGTAAGCCAAGAAAGAAGCACTGTTGTTGAGAAGGTAGACAGGGAAATCTAAAAGTGATTCATTTCACTGTAGAAGAAAGATGTGAATCACAAATGGATAAAAGAATATATCTTTTTCCATAAATACTATTTTAACTTAAGCAATTACTGGAAGTTGTTTACAAATAAATCCTTTCCTAATCATTATCATTTTTGGCCAGCCGATTAATCTGAAATAATATTGCCCATAAAAAATGATAAAATCTGGCCATATAATAAATTTAGAGTTCATACTCAATTTGGTTTATACCCCATGCTTTGCCCATTATGTAGAATCCAACAGTAAAGGAAATTGGGCATACACACCATTTAATATTTGAATCTGTTAAATCGGCCCATCGTCAGCTGACTAAAGCAAACTTTTTTCAGATTTTCCTTGAGTCACAGTAACAGTACCCTTTTACACTGTGAGTTTCTCAATTGCCTTTCAACACTGGCTACACTTGCACTCTCCAATCCCCTTTCAGGCTTGCTAAAATAATAATGATAATCAGTTATTATTATTATAGAGATAAATTGAATACCCATAAATGCCTCACAATGGTGATTTTCTTTCTCCACAGAGATGTGGCTGGGCACATTTAAATGGTAGGCTTCTCTAAGTTAAAAAAAAAAAAAATTAAGATTCCACTTGGTCACCTCCTCCTACTCCCAATGCACAAATCAATGACTGTTTATTGAAATCCCATTTGTGGTTAGTGATTTTGTTAGATTCAAGGCACGCTGAAATGAGTTAAATTCAAAGATAAGGTTCTGTTGCTTCACATTTCTCCCTACGGGTGAGAGCCTTTAATGGAATATATTCAAATTTAGTTGATCATATTTATTCTGTAGAAATTTTAATTCACTTTGGTACATAATTTGGGAAAGGCGTATGTTAGAGAAACTAAGACATTAAGGGTTAACTTCAGTGTTGGTTGGCAGGCAGGAAATAATGTACTTTTTAATTTGTAAGTGAGTACATGCATTTCCTACAAGTGAAATATGAAGAACAAATCTACATTTTAATTTAGATGATTTTTTGAATTCAAAAGAGGGACTGGGGAGTTACTGTTTATTAATAGAACAAGAGAAGCACAAGATTGAAGAACTAGGGTAAATGTAACTAGATGTCTTTTTTTCTATATAGAATATAAAGTCAATCTCTCTTCTCTTTCTGTCTGTCTATCTCTCTCCCTGCTTCTGTGTCCCCCTTCCTCTCTCTCTCTCTCTTCTCAGTTAAGTTCCACAGAGTACCAGCTATCCTTATATACAACTTGCGGATACAAATGACATAAGAAAACATGTAAAGAAGCTCAGGTTTAAAAAAGACGTGTGGAGACTCTACATAACCTATATCTCCAAGCAGAGACTGACCAAGAGAGCAGGTGGAGTAGTTTGACTTGATGTGTTAAACGTTTATATAGTTTATGTTTCATTCATTGCGGTAAATATCAATTCTGCTATCGTTATTTGCAATGTCATGATCTTGATGTGGATTGAGGGAGAGATTTGTCTTTTCTTTATCTTTGGAAAAATATTTTCTGAGCCATCACTGAGAATATTTTTCAAAGGAAAAGCATACATCCTACTTAGAAAATTTCATCAGGTACTTTAAAACCACTGAAACAGTGTTAATTCATTACCAGACAATCAGTATGGTAATTACAAGTAATCCTACCATTTATTTACATGCATGTAATAAAACTGAATTTCTTGAAAATGTATTTTATTACAAAGATTACTTCCTGTAGACTATTTACTTCTTAGACTGTCCTCTCTTCTCTACCACTCTATTTTCTCACCAATGAATATAGTTTTTATATACATGAAAATTATGTAACTGGTCATTTAATTACAGTGTAAGAGATACCATCTTATTAACAAGCTCTATTTAGTAGTTGATAATATTGTTCTGATTTACCTATATTCATCCAGTACATCAAATAAAACATTGTATATATGTATATATAAAGAGCCCTAGTGGCACCGGGTTTAAAGGAATTGACTGCTAACTGGAGGGTCGGCGGTTTGAAACCACCATTGGCTTCATGGGAGAAAGATGTGGTAGTCTGCTTTCATAGAGCTTTACAGCTGTGGAAACCCTATGGGGTCACTATGAGTCACTTTCAACTCAACAGCAGTGGATGTATATATACATGTATATATATAAAACATGTTATTGAATGTACCTTTTAGTTTTCTAACTCCAGGTCTTTGCTCATGTCATTATAATGCTTTACTTTGTCTTCTCCAGCCACCCTTGAAAATCTGTTGAGCTCTTTTACTTCATCATTTCTTCCTTTCACTTTAGCTACTTGACGTTCAAAAGCAACTTTCCGAGTCTCTTCTGATATCCGTTTTGGTTTTTTCTTTCTTTCCTGTCTTTTTTTAACAACCTCTTGCTTTCTTCGTGTATGAAGTCCTTTTTGTCATTCCACGACTCATCTGGTCTTCCGTCATTAGTGTTCAATATGTCAAATCTATTCTTTAGATGGTCTCTAAATTCAGGTAGGATATACTCAAGGTCATACTTGGCTCTCGTGGACTTGTTCTAATCTCCTTCAGCTTCTACTTGAACTTGCATATGAGCAATTGATAGTCTGTTCCACAGTCAGCCTCTGGCCTTCTTCTAACTGATGATATTGAGCTTTTCCATTGTCTCTCTCCACAGATACAGTCAATTTGATTCCTGTGTATTCCATCCCGTGAGTTCCATGTGTATAGTCACCATTTACGTTGTCGAAGAAAGGTATTTGCAATGAAGAAGTCATTGGTCTTGCAAAATTCTATCATGCGATCTCCGGCATTGTTTCTATCACCAAGGCCAAATTTTCCAACTATTGATCCTTATCTTTGTTTCCAACTTTTGCATTACAATCACCAGCAATTATTAATGTGCCTCGATTGCATGTTCAGTCAATTTAAGACTGCAGAAGTTGGTAAAAATCTTCAGTTTCTTCATCTTTAGGCTCAGTGATTGGTGTGTAAATTTGGACAATAGTCGTAGTAACTGGTCTTCCTTGTAGATGTATGGATACTATTCTATCACTGACAGCATTGTACTTCAGGATGTATATGTATATAGATATATATATATACACAGAGAGAGCGAGAAAACCTTTTTTCCAAGAAGCTCTAAGTGTTTCATTCACATTAGCATATTTTTTTCCTAGGGAGCAGACATTATCTCATCATACAGAAAAAAAAAAAAAAAAAAAGACAAGAAGATTAAGAATGGGGTCTAGAATTCGAATCTTCTGTCTCTGATCTTGACTATAAACTAAACCCATTGCTGTTGAGTCCATCCTGACTCATAGTGACCCTATAAGACAGAATAGAACTGCCCCATAGGGTTTCCAAGGCTGTAAATCTTTATGGAAGCAGACTGCCACATCTTTCTCCCATGGAGCAGCTGATGGGTTGGAACCACTGACATTTCAGTTAGCAGCTGAGCACTGTAACCACTGTGTCTCCAAGGCTCCTATCCCGACTATAGGTTTCTATAAAACAATGAAAAATGTTCATTGAGCACATACTGTATTTCTAGCATTGTGCTGGAAACTTTACATGCATAGTCTCATTTATAGCCCTACAGGTAGATAATATTAATTCTTTTATTTTGCAAATGAGGAAACTGAGGTGTGGGTTGGTTAAATAACTTGCTCAAAGTCACAGGTTAGTAAGTGGCAGAGCCAAAACCCATCCCAGTCTATCAAAATCCAAAGCCTTACTCCAAGCACTAAGTGATACTACAGCCCCATCTATGAGTTCCTGGTCTTTGTGTCATTGGTATGCTCACATAAATTTATTTCTATATTCTTGTGCGGAGAAGTATTTAACATCATGTTCATGAAACTTAAGCATTAGAGGCCTCATCTGCAAGGCCCCTGTGAGTTGGGAGATGCCGGTTTTATAGAGTGTTCCAGGAGGAGAGAGAAAGCCTGACTAAATTCAAGAAACATTTCTATGTAAGCATTATGGTAAATTGCATAAAGAGATCTCAGAAGATAGGGACCTAAACCTTCAAGGATCTGTGAATTTGTTGTGTGTGTGTGTGTGTGTTTTTCTCATTCTATATAAACATTCACTTTTATACCTAATTTTGTATTTGTAGCTTGATATTCTTTTCTTTAAAGAGGGCACCCAAAATTGTCTAAGTTCTGCTCCCACAAAGCCTGGATCTTCCCCTTGCTTGCCCTTTAGGTTTTTGCAAATAGGAAATTGCAGACATCCATTTACAGTTAGAAACATGCAAAGATCTTAGGTGCCAGTGGGAAGGGCTGGTTGTATGGCCAGGATCAGACTGCCTCAGAAGGCAACTGATAATTTCAGGAGGTATTGAAGGTCTTCTTTTTTTTTTTTTTTTAATACAGTAGGAGACAGAAGGTGACTTACTGATTCTCAGTAATCTCTTTATAATCTGGCATGAGGGAAATATGCCTGGCCTAAAAGTACCACCTTAATGCTGATTCTTAATCCAATGTGAAAATAATTTGACCAGTGTTTTTGAAGCAACCAACAGGAAGAAATACATGTTACATGCTTGTTCTCACCCATTACACAGATTTCACAACTTGCTAATGGATTACAGACTCGACTTGAAAAGCAAAGCACAAGACCATACTGGCTCCCTCAAAGGAATTTTTTCCCCACAAACCATATATGAACATAGAGAAATGGACTAATCTAGTCATCCCTCCATGTTCAATCACTTTTCACAAGGAGAAACAGGACTAGCTGTTCCAAAGGAAAGCCAGCTCAGAAAAGTAAGGAGAAACCACTGATCTAAAGTAGAGAGTAAGATCATCTTTAGTTTGTTGGTTGATTTATTAATTGGGAGTGAGTCTTACCATGACTTTTACTGCCCATTTTACACAGGTGCCTTGCACTGGTTCATCAGCTACATTGTCTAACCATCCACAGGAGGTAATTTAAATGGCTATGCTAGTCGTGATTAAGCCATCAGTTGATGATGGGACCAGTGGTTGCTAGTTTAAATTCCCCTCCGAAAGATTTTTTCCCAAGTATTTAAATACAGAAACTAACTCAAGATAGTGATTAAGAGACTTAATATACTGGATAAAGAATATTTTTCCACAGTATACAATTACCAAGAACAATCAGCGTATGTTAGCTAAATTGTACATTTTGTGAAAAGGGGATGTAGACAATTGAATAAACGCTCAATACCTTTGCTAAAACTACAGACTTTCACAGGGCTTTTTTAATATCTTATGTCTTTCCAAAAATGAGTTTTATCAATAACTTTAAATGTAGTTGGCCTTGGAACATAAATTTTGACTCAAAGCTACCTTTTTATTTAAAATTAATTGGTTTCTAATCAAGTAAGCTTAATAGAGATATTAATGGACAAAGTAGAACTGCAGATAGACTTTCAGTTGTGAATTTAGTACAATAATTTCTTTTCGTCTGTAATGAGGCTTGTCATACTGTGGTAGCTTGTCTGTTGCTGTGATGCTGGAAGCTATGCCACCGGTAATTCAAATACCAGCAGTGTCACCCACATTGGACAAGTTTCAGCAGAGATTCCAAACTAAGACAGACTAGGAAGAAGGTCCTTGCAATATACTTCTAAAAAAAAATTGGCCAGTGAAAACCTTATGAATAGCAGTGGAACAGTGTATGATACAGTGCCAGAAGATGAGCCCCTCAGATTGGAAGGCACTCAAAATACAACTGGGGAAGAGTTGCCTCTTCAAAGTAGAGTCTACCTTAATGACATGGATGGAGTCAAGCTTTCGGGACCTTCATTTGCTGATGTGGCAAAACGGAAAATGAGAAGAAACCGCTGCAAATATCTGCTAATAATAGGAATGTGGAATGTACAAAGTATGAATCTAGGAAAACTGGAAGTCATCAAAAATGAAATAGAACACATAAACATCAATATCCTAGGTATTAGTGAGCTGAAATAGACTGGTATTGGCCTTTTTTAATCAGACAATCATATGATCTACTATGCCAGGCATGACAAATTGAAGAGGATTGGCGTCGCATTCATCCTCAAAAAGAACATTTCAAGATCTATCCTGAAGTACAACGCTGTCAGTGATAGGATAATATCCAGTTAATATGACTATTATTCAAATTTATGCACCAATCACTAAGGTCAAAGATGAAGAAATTGAAAGTTTTTACCAAAGTCTGTGGTCTGAAATTGATCAAACATGCAATCAAGATGCATTGACAATTACTGGCAATTGGAACACGAAAGTTGGAAACAAGAAGGATCGGTAGTTGGAAAATATGGCCTTGGTGATAGAAATGATGTCAGAGTTTTGCCTGATAGAATTTTGCATGACCAACGACTTCTTCATTGCAAATACCTTTTTTCAACAAAGTGAATGGCAAATGTATATGTGGACCTCCCCAGATGGAATACACAGGAATCATACCAACTACATCTGTGGAAAGAGATGATGGAGAAGCTCAATATTATCAGTCAGAACAAGGCCAGAGGCTGACTGTGGAACAGACCATCAACTGCTCATATGCAAGTTGAAGTTGAAGTTGAAGAAAATTATAACAAGTCCAGGAGAGCCAAGTATGACCTTGAGTGTATCTCACCTGAATTTAGAGACCACCTCAAGAATAGATTGACATATTGAATACTAATGATGGAAGACCAGATGAGTTGTGGAATGACAAAAAGGACATCACACATGAAGAAAGCAAGAGGTTGTTAAAAAAAGACAGGAAAGAAAGAAAAGACCAAAATGGATGTCAAAAGAGACTCTGAAAGTTGCTCTTGAACGTTGGGTAGCTAAAGCAAAAGGAAGAAATGATGAAGTAAAAGAGCTGAACAGAAGATTTCCGAGGGTGGGTCAAGAAGACAAAGTAAAGTATTATAAGGAAATGTGCAAAGACTTGGAGATAGAAAACCAAAAATGTAGAACACATTCATCATTTCTCAGGCTGAAAGAACTGAAGAAAATATTCAAGTCTTGAGTCACCGTATTGAAGGATTCTATGGGGAAAATATTAAATGATGCAGGAAGCATCAAAAGAAGATGAAAGGAATAGACAAAGTCACTGCACCGAAAAGAATTGGTTGACATTCAACCATTTCAGGAGGTAACATATGATAAAGAACCGATGTTACTGAAGGAAGAAGTCCAAACTGCACTGAAGGCATTGTTGAAAAACAAGGCTTCAGCAATTGATAGAATACCCCCTGAGATGTTTCAACAAATGGATGCAGTGCTGGAAGTGCTTGCTGGTCTATGCCAAGAAATTTGGAAGACAGCTACTGGCCAATTGACTGGAAGAGATCCTTATTTTTACCCATTCCAAAGAAAGGTGATTCAACAGAATGTGGAAATTATCAAACAATATAATTAATATCACATGCAAGTAAAATTTTGCTGAGGATCTTTCTAAAGCAGTTGCAGCAGTACATCAACAGGGAACTGCCAGAAATTCAAGCTGGATTCAGAAGACGACATGGAACAAGGGATCACTGCTGATATCAGATGGATCTTGGCTGAAGGCAGAGATACCAGAAAGATGTTTACCTGTGTTTTGTTGACTATGCAAAGGCATTCAACTGTGTAGATCATAACAAATTATGGATAACATTGCAAAGAATGGGAATTCCAGAACACTTAATTGTGCTCATGCGGAACCTGTACATTAATCAAGAGGCAGTTGTTTGAAAAGAACAAGGATACTGCATGGTATAAAATCAGGAAAGTTGTGAATCAGGGTTATATCCTTTCACCATACTTATTCAATTTGTATGCTGAGAAAATAATCCAAGAAGCTGGACTATACGAAGAAGGAAGGGGCATCAGGATTGGAGGAAGACTCATTAACAACGTGTGATATGCAGATGACACAACCTTGCATGCTGAAAGCAAAGAGAACTTTAAGCACTTATTGATGAAGATCAAAGACTACAGCCTTCAGTATAGATTATACTTCAACATAAAGAAAACAAAAATCCTTATAACTGGACCAATAAACAACATCATGATAAGCGGAGAAAATATTGAAGTTGTCAAGGATTTCATTTTACTTGGATCCACAATCAATGCTCATGGAAGCAGCAGTCAAGATATTTAATGATGCATTGCATTGGAAAAATCTGCTGCAAAATACTCTTTAAAGTATTAAAAAGCAAAGATGACACTCTCAGGACTAAGGTGCGCCTGACACAAGCCATGATATTTTCAATCACCTCTTATGCATGCAAAAGCCAGACAACGAATAAGGAAGACTGAAGAAGAACTGATGCATTTGAATTATGGCGTAGACCAAGAATACTGAATCTACCATTGACTCCCTGAAGAACGAACAAATCTGTCTTGGAAGAAGTACAGCCAGAATGCTCCTTAGAAGTGAGGATGACGAGACTTCCTCTCACATACTTTGGATATGTTATCAGGAGGGACCAGTCCCTGGAGAAAGACATCATGATTGGTAAAGTAGAGGGTCAGTGAAAGAGAAGAAGACTCTCAACATGATGAATTGACACAGTGGCTGCAACAGTGGGCTCAAACATAGCAACAGCTGTGAGGATGGTGCAGGACAGAGCACTGTTTCGTTCTGTTGTACACGGGGCCACTAAGAGTCAGAACTGACTCAGTGGCAGCTAACAACAACAATGGAGTATATTTGTCAAATGTCAGCCACATGTGAGAACTTGGAAATCACTAGGAAACCTCACACTAAAGCGAAGACTTTAAGGTATGTGTCTGGAGGGTTTCTTTGTAGCTGTTTCTTCATATGTCTATAAAATGTCTGATATCCATCGTAACAGCCACTGGGGGCAAGAGTTCTGTTAAGTATTTATTCCCATTTTGTGGATCAATGACCCTTTAGTGGATTCCCTCACAAAAGTGGTAAAGCTCTATTCATCACTCACTGTGAAACATCTTGAACTCACTGAGCTTGACCTCTAGTCTTAATGAATGTATGTGCTTGAGGATGTAGCTAAGTAAAGAAAATGATCATGAAAATCCTTCAGTGTTAGGTGAGATGTTTCTAATCTTCCTCCCATCACACAAACCTGTTGAGAACCACTGCTTGGAGCACTTTATGCTCCAACAATTTGCTCCTCTGCTTAAACGGCCAGGTTGGTGCCTGAGCCTGTTCTCCCATGCCTGTAAATTTTTTATCCAGTCATGCTTAAAGAAGCCCTGTAAAGAAGATGCAGCTATTTAGTGTTAGTCCTACTTGCTCAGTCCTGTCCTCTCTGAGATGAGATATATTCCTACACGAATGTATGGGGAAATAAAAAAGATTGCGTCAGGTAAAGGGAAGACATAAATCTTTACTGAACATTTATTTAAATGGAAACCCAGTTCCTTTGTCCTAGGTACTGTGCCAGGCTTTTTCCTGACAGTGTCTCAATTAAGCCTTATGGATATCCCAAATAAATGTTCTTATTCCTATCTTGCAGACGTGGGCAATGAGACTCAAAGAAGCAAATTGTCTGCTGATGTCCAAGAGCTAGTAAGCCGCTGAATGACAATCCAACGGGAAGTTTGAAACCAGAGCTCATTGCACCACATGTTTTCAGAGGTCACAGGTTAACCTGTGGCCAGTGCAGGACTACATCCCAAGCGCCTACCTTCCTGACCAGTGCTCTTTTACTAGACTATGCTACATAATAACATGCTACAGCTCTATCAACCCAGTGCCAGACTTTCTTCTCAATATGGGTACTTCAGTAATGAAGTAGCTTAGGTGAAGAAGGGTCCAGAGGTTGCCAATGAGAGGCCAGTTGGTTAATTAGTCATCCAACTACATGTTCGTGACACAGCAAACAGAGGTTCTGAGTCAATCAAAATCAATTCTCCTTTAACAAGTGTAGCCAAGTGTTGTTGCCATCAGGGAAGAAACTTGGCTTCATGCATTAACAAGTGGCTGTCGTGGTTGATTGATGGCTGAGGACAACAGTTCTGCTTACTCTAGATGGAGCCTTTTTATTGTGATCATACTATGTGTCTTCAGGGCTTCTTTTCAAGAGCTCCAACCTCAACTTGTCCCATTTCAGTTCTCCAGCCTAAGATCGTTCTCAGCTAGGATTACTTACAAACGATTTCTACTGTTTTCTACCTTTCCCTTCACTGAGCAGTGCTATTGATTCTCTGCTCTCTGGTACCCATTGTTTTCTATATCAGAGTTGATGCCAAGAGAAATCATTAACATTCTCAAAGCCAATTCAATTCAATAAATATCAAATACCTACTTCATACCAGGCATTGCCCAAGACCCTAAGGGAGTTACCCAGATAAACAGGGGGAAATTATCCAATAGGCAAAGTAAGTATGGTCTTACTTGTGCTTACTTACTAGTCTGTAGAGAATGATTTCTTATGGGTTTCAATCTGGTGTGGCATTGTGAAATCCAAGTGAAAATGTTCACTACGGATTAGTAAGTAAGCACAAGTAAGCTCATGCTTTACCTTGCTTATTGGATAATCTTTGGAGATGAATATGTAGTCTGTCAAGAGAGAAAGACATGTATAGATAACGCTAGTGTAAATCACAATATGCAGTAACAGACATGTATGATAGCGATGGTTACTCTCATTAGGAGAATCAGCAGTATATCAAAGAAGAGAAGAAATTTGATCTGGATCTGGAAGATAAAGAACATTTCAACAGTCAGAGAAGGGCCTTGAATGACAGTGAGGAGAATAAAGGACATTACGGGCAGGGAGGATGGCACAGAAAAAGGTGTGAGAATGCAAGTACCACCATACTGAGACACGCGGGAAGGAAAGAGGTGGATGAGATTCAAGGGGCAGATACATTGAGAAATTTCTTTGAAGCAAGATTTCTAAGCAACATTAAGGAGTTGTAACTTCGTTTGTTGGAAACAAGGAGGCTTTATGCATTTTTAAGTAGAGCAGAAGGAGGAAAATTGTTTTGTTGTTGTTTTTAGGTGCCGTCGAGTTGCTTCTGACTCACGTTGACCCTAGGTACAACAGAACAAAACACTGCCCCGTCCTGCGCCATCCTCATGATTGTTGTTATGCTTCAACCTATTGTTGCGGCCACTATGTCAGTCCATCTCATTGAGGGTCTTCCTCTCCTTAGCTGTCCCTCCATTCTACCGAGCATGATGTTCTTCTCCAGGGACTGATCCCTCCTGGTAGCACGTCCAAAGTATGTGAGATGAAGTCTCACCATCCTCGCTTCTAAGGAGCATTCTGGCTGTACTTCTAAGACACATTTGTTCCTTCTTTTGGCAGTCCATGGTATAGTCAACATTCTTCACCAACACCATAACTCATAGGTATTAATTCTTCTTTGATCTTCCTTATTCATTGTCCAGGTTTCGCATACGTATGAGGCGATTGAGAACACCATGGCTTGGGTCAGTCACACCTTAGTCTCAGAGTGACATCCTTGCTTTTTAACACTTTAAAGAGGTCTTTTGCAGCAGATTTGCCCAATGCAATGCCTCGTTTGATTTCCTGAGTGCTGCTTCCATGGGTGTTGATTGTGGATCCAAGTAAAATAAAGTCCCTGACAACTTCAGTCTTTTCTCCATTTATCAAGATGTTGCTTATCGATGCAGTTGTGAGGACTTTTGTTTTCTTTATGTTGAGGTGTAATCCATACTGAAGGCTGTGGTTTTTGATCTTCATCAGTAAGTGTTTCAAGTTCTCTTTGCTTTCAGCAAGCAAGGTTGTGTCATCTGCATAGCACAGGTTGTTAATGAGGCTTCCTCCAATCCTAATGCCCTCTTCTTCTTCATATAGCCCAGCTCCTGGGATTCTTTGCTCAGCATACAGACTGAATAGGTATGGTAAAAGGATACAACCCTGACACACACCTTTTCTGACTTTAAACCATGCAGTATCCCCTTGTTGTGTTCAAACAACTGCCTCTTGATCTATGTACAGGTTCCTCATGAGCACAATTAAGTATTCTGGAATTCCCATTCTTTGCAATGTTATCCATAATTTGTTATGATCCACACAGTCGAATGCCTTGCATAGTAAATAAAACACAGGTTAACATCTTTCTGGTATCTCTGCTTTCAGCCAAGATCCATCTGATATCAGCAGTGATCTCTCGTTCCACGTCGTCTTCTGAATCCAGCTTGAATTTCTGGCAGTTTCCTGTTGATGTACTGCTGCAACCACTTTTGAATCATCTTCAGCAATGTTTTACTTGCATGTGATATTAATGATATTATTCAATAATTTCCACATTCTGTTGGATCACCTTTCTTTGGAATAGGCATAAATATGGATCTTTTCCAGTCAGTTGGCTAGGCAACTGTCTTCCAAATTTCTTGGCATAGACGTGTGAGCACTTCCAGCATTGCATCTGTTTATTGAAACATCTCAGTTGGCATTCTGTCAATTCCTGGAGCCTTGTTTTTTGACAATGCCTTCAGTTCAGCTTGGACTTCTTCCTTTAGTACCATTGGTTCTTGATCATATGCTACCTCCTGAAATGATTGAACGTTGACCAATTCTTTTTGGTATAGTGACTCTGAGTATTCCTTCCATTTTCTTTTGATGCTTTCCTGCATCTCTGAATTAGTTAAGAGATAGGTGATTTTACTCATCTCAAAACAATACTTAATAAGAGCTTAAATGTATTTAATGTAGATTTACATGGCAGCAAGTTAATTTCAACCTTGAATGTCATTATTTGAATATGTTCCTAACAGAAATTGTTTGAAGTTGAACTTCTACTATGTAGCCAATGTGTGAGAAGATGCTTTTAATCTGAAGTCCTTGTTGGAGAGTATGGTACCATAGAGGTACAGTTTCCTTTGAGCTAATAGAGATGTTAGAATAAGCAATCCCAGCAACGCTGTCTTGAAATCATAATCTCTTAGCATGATTCTAAGGATTTAAATTGGGAAGTATAGTTCTATAAACAGTAAGCATTCAGATGCAATGGAGAAGTTTTCTTATCTTTCTGAATTATTGCTGTACTTGAAGGAGAAGGTTGCCCTATTCTTTGCTTTATGTATTTTATGAATCTCAAGATTCTGATGATTCACAGATCTTTGAGCAAGAAAATATCAGAGGACATAAAGAGCAAATGGTGAGAAATAATGACTTCATCCCTATTACTATTGTCTTTAAGAGGAAAATAAGTCTTCTTCCTTTACTCCAATATTACTCCTGATTGACTGTTCTGTGAATGTACTGAATTTTTCTCATCTCTTTCCACAAGAATGCTGAATTGTACCCATATTATCATATGTTTCCAATCTTTGTTTTTTTTATTAATTTACTCTTTTCTTACTTTATTTTAATTCTCCATTTGTGTTTTAAATGCTTTTTAAAAATTTTTTTTTTATTGTCCTTAAGGTAAAGGTTTACAGAACAAATAGTTTCTCATGAAACAGTAGTACACATATTGTTTTATGACATTGGTTAACAACCCCACAACATGTCAACCCTCTCCCTT
>NW_004444012.1:5473106-5506999 GCF_000243295.1 Trichechus manatus latirostris | reverse complement strand
GTATTGTGTACTGTCTCACCCTTCACCAAAGATACCACTTATCTATTGCCCATTTAGTATTCCCCCCCACCATCCCTGGTAACCAATAAAGATTGTTACTTTTTGTGTGTAAACTTTTTCATGGGTTTTTACAATAGAGGTCTCATACAATATTTGTGGTTTTGTGATTGACTTATTTCACTCAGCATAATGTCCTCCAGTTTCATCCTCTTTAAATGCTTTAAATGAGTAATGCCAACAAGAGTAATTTTCACCTTTTTATTAACAAATGTGAAACATGTGTAACTCATAATCACCTGGCTGTTCTTAGCCCAGGGCACCTTGGGAGCCTTTTCAAGATTTCTGCTCTCCTGAGGAGCTCACCAAAAGGGAAGGAGAAACTCAGTTGTTTTCACATGACAAACCAAGTCCAGATTTGATTATTCAGGCTATTTCCTACTTGCTGTCACTAAACCTGTCCTAAAATTTATTTCATCTGTTATAAGTTTTAAGGTAAATGTCTACATGAAAATGGCCAAGTGCTAAAGAAGACTTCCAATGGGAGGATGATGTGAGGTGGAGTCAAGAACTCAGCTTCATGTTTTTTTATTGTGATAATCATGTTTGTTTTGAGGGAAGCAAATAATAGAATGTTGATAAACTCTGATTTGATAAATCTGCCTTCAACCCTCCTCCAGTCTCCAAATTTATATAGTTGTGGACACTTATGAAGGTCCCTGGGTGGTGCAAATAGTTAAGTGCTTGACTACTAGCCGTAAGATTGGTGGTTCAAACACACACTGGCCTGAAGATCTCCTTCCGAAAGATCACAGCCTTGAAAACCCTACGGAGCACAGTTCTACTCTGCACACATAGGGTCACCATGAATTGGAATCAACTCGATGACAATTACCAACAACAACAAGAAGACACCTGTGGAGGTACATTGACTACAAACTTGTCAATCTAGATGCATTCCATAGTGGAACTAATTTCACCTTTGGTCCAGGTAAAAAGTAGCAGTAGTGGGCAGGAAAGAACAGTTTAATTAAAATTCTTTCAAATAATTTCTTTCCCGAGTCATTGGTCATGGAGAACCATGAGAAAATTTGAATTGCTGATTCCACACACAAGAATATGTTGATACTCAGTATAGGTTTTTCTTATTGATGAATAGTTGTTCTAGTATAATAATAAATAAATGCTACCCCCAAATTTTATTCATTTTTTTTGTTATTATCAGTGGGTGGGATGCTCTTCATACAGGTGTGTTTTCTTTGTCATCAAGGTGTGACCTCCTCAGACGGGTGCCCTTGACCACACGATCTACAGTATCCTCACCGCACAGTCTCTTTTGCCGCATCCTCTTTTCTTCAAAGCCGTTGTCACCATCAGATGCTTTCTTACTAGTGTGTTTACATATTCATTTACGGTCTCTCTACTCACTAGGATGTAAGCTCCATGAAAGCAGGTACTTCTCTGTCTATTCCACATTGTATTCTCTGTGCCTGAATAAGAGGCCCAAGCTCAATTATCATCAGGGTACTATTTGGATCCTTTGGAACTTATTGGTCATAGAATTTAGAACAATTTTATTTACTTTAATGAAGGTATATTTTTCAGAATAAGAATTTTTTAAATCCCTCTGAGATGGATATCCTTGTTAAATATTAGGAGTAAGAAAATATTCATGCATCCTCTGCTCCTGTATTGTAACCATACTAATCAAAATGACAGTTATTTTTAATGACTATATTAGGAAAAATGTTATTTTTAATGCTGTATTATTCAGGCCTTATTACACTTATGCCCGTGTTATTTGAAAGGCTCTGGCGATGGGGATATAGTTCTGTAGAGCAAAGCTGAAATCTCCACAATATGAAGTTCTCCTTCTACAAGCTTCATCATTTATTAAGTATGGTCCATAAGTAGATGACATTGTATGGACATTGGAACAGCACCTTGATTGTTATTTCGTTACTACTGCCCCCATTTTAGGTTGCTCGAGAAGATTGTTTTCTAGGTGAAGACGTGTCCTCAACTAGCATAATCTATGAGAGCAGTAAAGTGTTGGGGTGTGGTGGTGCAGTGATTAAGCGCTCGGCTGCTAACTGAAAGATCGGCAGTTCAAACCCATCAGCCACTCCATGGGAGAAAGACGTGGCAGTCTGTTTCTGTAAAGATGTACAGCCTTGGAAGCCCGATGGGGCAGTTCTACTCTGTCCTATAGGGTCGCTATGAGTCAGAATTGACTCGATGGCGATGGGTTTTGATTTGGTTTGGCCTCAGAAAAGCAAACTAAGACCAAAATCACTAGCGTTAAATAATTCCCATATCCCTCTGTGTTATTTGCAGAAGCGAATGTAACACACACAGAGCAGAAAACCAACCAGTGTGCTTAGTATATTAACTTAGTAATACCTCCAAACATTTGGTGATATAAGTTTTCTCTTTTATTGTTTTCAAGACATAAAGGCCACAGATGTCTGTGAGAGTGAAGAAAAATCATTGTAGCTAAAGGTTCATCCAAATAATCATTTTAAAGTTTTCATTAGCCATTTTAATCTGCTTTATACACTAACAACTTAATGATTAAGCAGGTGCTACCTTGTTTTAATTAACAACAGTTGTGTTATAGCAACATTGTAGGAGCTTGATATGGCAGCATTTGTTAAGAATATGTTGCCAGTGTGTTTTACAATGTGCTTTATAAGAAGTTATTAAAGGATGCAACTACATCGTGGAATCATTCCATAAATATTAATAAAGCATTTATGATCACGCTCTTAATTTAAATTGTTGCCATTATCCTTCAAGCAGGTGTCAGTCATCAAGTGCTCATGCGCCACTCCAGACCACGTGAATACTAGAGCTGTGATTAGCACTTCTCTGGGTACCTGTTAAACCTCCTGCCCTGTTATTATTTTGGAAGTACTCTCCTTCTAAATGGTAGCCCCTGAGTCTCCCTGGGCACTACCTGAAACTCAATAGGAAAAAACAAAGCTCTTCCAAATTTTACCTACTGAATTTTCAATTACAGCTACTGTAACTCACATATTACATCAGATGCTTAGTATGGCTGAATTTTCCATGCCATACGTAAGTAAGGTTTGGTCAATTTATTTTTAGTTTTATTGCTTGCATTACCTGATATGTTTATGTAAACAGAATAGTTCTCCCAAGGTCTGGTGGGATACCATAGCCCATTAACGAGCTTTGAAAGCTCATCCATCAGCTTGCAACTTGCTGTTACTAGAGGTAGCAATGCCGAAGTGAATGGCTAGAAGTCAGGACCATTTATTTCAGTGACTCATTCCTTTTACAAAATAACAGTTTGCAAAAGTGATGGTAAAGAATTCTTCCCCAGATGAAATGTGTTAAAAATAGATATAACATCTTTGAAATTAGAGTCTTGGAAAACTCAGTGAAAAGTCCCTAAATGTTGTCTATTTACAATGTAGAAAATTTTAAAAATTTGTAAACTAAAGCTATGATGGTTAATAAGAACTACAAACAAAGAAAAAAATGATAGAATTAGCAGCATGACTCTTCCTTTTATACAGGATACAAAATGAGGAAAACTTGGCATTTAGCTATTACTCCTTTACTTTTCTTAAATGTAGTTCTAGAGTATGCTCTTTTCCCCAACCAAGTCCATATGTAATGAAGTTTGTATCTGGGCTAACCATGCAAGAATTGTTGATACCATCTTTCCTCATCAATGGATAGATCTATTAAACTCTCTAGTTGTTCTCAGTTAAGCTAGTTTCATTCCTTCTAGCTTAAATCTCTTAGCTTTAAACTAAGACAGAGATTTACAACAGCCCTTTTTGCTGAGGAATGCATATCAACTTCCTTCTCCCATCTTAATGGAAAAAAACAGAAGACAGTCATATTCCCTGTCTAATAGATTCTGTTCTTAAAGTTTCCTTTCATAAAAAGGAAATCCTCAAACAGCCCAGATTTTAGAACTTTTTAGTTTGTAGCTTCTAAGGCAATATTTCCTGGTGAGGAACATGCCATGTGTAGGGTCAGCCTTCAAATTTTACTTGAAGGAAAAAAAAAAGAAGGAAGGAAAACAAGGAAGAAAAAAATGCAAAAATTTCTTCTATCAGGGTGATCATAGCATATATATATACACATATATATGGATATCATACAAAATTATACGGTTTCCACTTGACTTTTAGATTCCTTATTATTTGGAAATATTTTATTGTTTAGGCTTAATATACATAATTTTAAAAATTCTTCGTATATATTGGGTGCACTTGAACTTGAGTGGAGGACTTGTAGGGTCCAGATGAGAAAGTTATTGTGAATTATCATTATTATTAATAGGAGGACGAGTATAGAAATAGTAGTAATATCCCTTGTTCCATGTCCTCTTCCAGATTCAGAAGAGGACATGGAATAAGGGATATGCTGATATCAGATGGATCTTGGCTGAAAGCAGAGAATATCAGAAAGATGTTTAGCTGTGTTTTATTCACTATGCAAAGGCATTTGACTGTATGGATCATAACAACTTATGGATAACATTGAAAAAAACGGGAATTTCAGAACACTTAATCGTGCTCACGAGGAACCTGTACTTAGACCCAAGAGGCAGTCATTTGAACAGAACAAGGGGATACCGCGTGGTTTAAAGTCTAGAAAAGTGTGCGTCCGAGCTGTATCTTTTCACCATACTTATTCAATCTGTATGCTGAGCAAATAATCCAAGAAGCTGGACTATGTGAAGAAGAAACGGGCATCAGGATCAGAGGAAAACTCATTAACAATGTGGCAGTCTGCTTCTGTAAAGATTTCAGCCTTGGAAACCCTATGGGACAGTTCTACTCTGTCCTATAGGGTCGCTATGAGTTGGAATCGACTCAGTGGCAGTGGGTTTGGTGTTTTTTTTTTTTGTTTTGTTTTGTTTTGTTTTTTCTGGTAGGGGTTAGTACAAGAAAAAGCTCAAAGACTTTTCAATGATTTCAAAGCTGCATGGGCAGCAAGTGAAGGTGATTATGATAAAGAATTTGTTGCAAGTAGGGGTTGGTTCAATAGTTTTAAATGAGGGCAAAATTACATAACATTAAAGGGCAAATATGAGTTGTCTGTAAGTCATACACTTGTTATAACCTGGGGACTTACTGTAATTTAATTCTCATAACAACCCCATAAGGTGGACATTATTGTGATGCCCATTTTACAGATGGGGAAACTGAAGCACTGATAAATTAAGTAAAGCTCTCTAAGGTCAAAAAAGCTAGTAAGTGGAGGAATCAGTATTTGGATCCAGGGTAAAGACAAAGCCAAAGCTTACAAGACGTGAGTGGAACCTCCAGCCCTGAATGAATTCAAACCCAGTACCTGAAGGGAAATAACCCAACGGGACAGACTGATTTCACTTTAAATTTACTAACTTAAATCTCAGATGGGCTCTCAACGTGGTCTAGGAATCCCACACCTTTCGTATAAGCTTCATCTCCTGCTTTCCAAGATGAAAATTTCATAATTTCTCATTTTTCTTCAAAGGTTCTACATCAGCTTTTCTCTTCCAATCAGCTTTATTTGTGCTTTAAAAAAAAAAAAAAAAAAAGCTAGAATAGCACACGCTCATCTTCCCACCACCAAATCTGGAAACATTTACACCTTCTTTCCTTGGAATACAACCATGCAAGAATTTCTTTCTCTTTCAAGAACAGTCCCTCTACGAAGATGTTAGATTCTAGCCCCACTCACAGCTTCAGTCTGTCCCCCTCTCACCTGTATCAGCAATATCTCTCTAATGGATGGCCCCTGTAGCTTTCAACTTTCTCTGGTATTTTTCATCCCTAGACACGATACAAACAAACCCCCAGAGAATACTTTGTCTCATCCATCTACCACCAAGTTCTCTGCTCCTCTTCAGAGCAAAGTGCTCATATTGACTTCTCCCCTTCCTCATACTCATGCTCCTCTCATCCTGTTTCAATCTGGCTTCTGCTCCCATCACTCAGCAAAAACTGCTTTTGGGCATGATGCCAAATCTAGTGGACATCTTTTTTGCCCCTATCACATTTGACCTGTCATCAGTATTCAACATAGTTATTTACTGCTTTTTCTTACTTAGACAAATTTTTTCAAACGTTTTATTATGAATAATTTCAAGAATATGCAAAAATTGAGAAAAGAACATAATGAACACGCATGGCTCTATTTGTCATCTTCAATAACTATCAACTCATTGCCAATCTTTGTTTCATCTATACTTCCCCCACCCTCCTTCTTCCCAACATCGTATTACTCTCAAACAAACCTCAGGCATCAAAAAAAATTTTTTTATAAATATTTTTGTGTGTATCCCTAAAAGGTAAGATCTTTTTTTCCCTCTTTTTAAAATCATTTTTCTCTGTGTGATCAAGTTCATTGATTTTTTTTTTTTTTTTTAATCTGCGAAGTCTAATGTGATTTTTTTAAGTGTTGTTGTTAGGTGCCGTCAAGTTGGTTCCGACTCACAGCGACCCTATGTACAAGAGAATGGAACACTGCCCGTTCCTGCGCCATCCTCACAATCGTTGCTATTTTTGAGCCCATTTTTGCAGCCACTGTGTCAATCAGTCTCGTCAAGGGTCTTCCTCTTTTTCCCTGACCTTCTACCTTACCAAGCATGATGTCCCTCTCCAGGAACTGGTTCTTTCTGACAAGACATCCAAAGTATGTGAGTTGAAGTCTTGTCATCCAAGGAGCACTCTGGCTGTACTTCCTCCAAGACAGACTTGTTTGTTCTTCTGGCAATCCATGGTATATTCAAATATTCTTCGCCAAACTATAATTCAAAGGCATCACTTCTTCTTCAGTCTTCCTTGTTCATAGTCCAGCTTTTGCATGCATATGAAGCAATTGAAAATACATGACTCGGAAGGGAGAATGAAGAAAACCAAAGACACAAGGGAAAGACTAGTCCAAAGGACTAATGGACCCCTACTACCATAGCCTCCACCAAACTGAATCCACCACAACTGGAAGATGCCCAGCTACTACCACCAATTGCTCTGACAGACATCACAATAGAGAATCCTGGACAAGCCTGGAGAAAAATGTAGAACACAATTCTAACTCACAAAAAAAGGAAAAGACCAGACTTACTGGGCTGACAGAGACTGGAGAAACCCCAAGAGTGTGGCCTCTGGATACCCTTTTGACTCAGTAATGAAGTCGCTCCTGAAGTTCACCCTTCAGCCAAAGATTAGACAGGCCCATAAAACGAAACAAGACTAGATGGGCACACCAGCCCAGGGGCAAGAACGAGAAGGCAGGAGGGGTTAGGAAAGCTGGTAATGGGGAACCCAGGGTCCAGAAGGGGAGAGTGTTGACATGTGGGGCTGGCAATCAATGTCACAAAACAATACATATATTGTTTGACGAGAAGCTACTAAATCTTTATCTAAAGTAAAATTTAAAAAAAAGAAAATAACATGGCTTGGGTCAGGCACACCTTAGTCCTCAAAGTGACATCTTTGCTTTTCAACACTTTAAAGACGTCTTTTGCAGCAGATTTGCCCAATGCAATACATCGTTTGATTTCTTAACTGCCGCTCCCATGGGTGTTGATTGTGAATCCAAATCAAATAAAATCCTTGACAACTTCAGTCTTTTCTCCGTTTATCATGATATTGCTTATTGGTCCAGTTGTGAAGGTCCTCACAAATGGATTTTTAAATAGGCTTCATTTTTTAGAACAGTTTTAGCTTTACAGAAAAAATGTACAGAAAGTACAGAGAGGTCACATCTACCCACCTTGTCACCTTCCCCTGCACATCATTTCTTCTATTAATATCTTGCATTCCTGTGGTACATGTGTTACAACTGATGAACAAATACTAAACCATTACTATTAACTAAAGTCCAGAGTTTACATCAGGGTTCAGTCATTGTGTTGTGCAATCCAATGGGTTTTGACAAAAGCTTAACGTTATGTGTCCGCCATTATACTATCATACAAAGTAGTTTCATATTTATTCTTTTTAAACATTCATTGCTCTAGGATTTCATAATACCACCCTTGTCTATTTTTCCTGCTATCTCTCTGAAGTGTCTTTTTCAATTTCCTTAGACTTTCTGCTGTCAACCCAACCTACAAATATCGCATTCCCCAGGTTTCATCCTGAATCCTTACCTTTGTTCTTTCCTCACCTTAATACTCCCATTTTAAACATTATCCATATGTTTATGATAGGGTGAATAATGGCCCCCAAAAGATGTCCACATCCTAATACCTGGAACCTATGAATGTTACCTTATGTGGCAAAAAAGGACTTTGCAGATGTGATTAAGTTAAGGATCTTGAGCTAGGGAAATGATCACACCTGGATCATCAGGGTGTGCCGCACAAGCATTCTTACATATGTTCTTATAAGAAGACAGTAGAGGGAAATTAGACACAGACAGAAAAGGAGAAGGTGCTGTGACCCCGGAAACAGAGATTGGAGTGATGCGGCCACAAGCCAAGGAATGGCAGAAGCTGCCAGAAGCTGGAAAAGTAAAGCAACGGATTCTCTCCTAGAGCCTCTGAAGGGAGCACAGCGCTGCTGACCCCTTAATTTTGGCCTGATAAAATTGCTTTTAGATTTCTGGCTTTCAGATTGTGAGAGAATATACTTCTGTTCCTTTAAGCCACCAAGTTTGTTGGAATCTGTTACTGTAGCCTCAGGGAAGTAAATACTAAAGACTCCCATGTTAAATATACAGCCCAATTTCTCCTCTGAGCTTTAGAATCATAAACAACCAACTTCTTGTCTTCTCCATGTGAATGCCTTACAGGTACTTCATCTGTAGCCTGTCCACCGTGGAACTCTTGTTTCTACATGCCTTCCCATATGTGCTCCTGTCTCAATCTGCCCACGTCAATAAATGACACCATTGTCCACCTAACTGCTCAAGCTAAAAATTGCATGCCTCTCTTGACTCTTGTCTTTTCCATATGCCCTTCCCCTCCTCTTCACACGCACATAAGATAGCAGGTACTTTGTTGCTTTTTTTGGACCAATGGTGCAGAACTGAGTTAATCATGGTATTCTCTCATCACTGGTCTACGCACAGTCTAATTTTATGTATTTTTTAAAATTTTCAATAATGTCATATGCATCTGTGAACCCAAAATAAAAACTAGGACCTTTAAAATAACCTATACCTCACACCACCCTCTCCTTTTAATGATCCTGCCTCATCCAACCTGAGATAAATATCATCTTGTTTCCTATGTCTATCATTTTTTTTTCTTTTCTTTTTTTAGAATAGTTTTCTTTAATCTACATGCATTCCTAAGAAAAGTATGTATTTTTATTTTAGTTATTTTGACTTTATAAAAAATAGTATCGTGTGGCTATAACCTTTGGACTACTTTTTTACATAATATATTGCTAAGATTTGAACATTATTGTATATTGCTATAGATTATAGATATACTATTATATATTTTTCCACTGTGTGAATGACTGTACCACAGTGCATTCATTGACTCTTCTGATGATGGGCGTCTGGGTTGTTTCCATTTTTTTATTTTGTGATTGTTACTGTTGTTGCTAGTTGCCATCGAGTCAGTTCTGACTCATGACAACCCCATGGGTGCAGAGTGGAACTGTGCTCCATGGGGTTTTCAGAGCTGTGAGCTTTCACAAACAGAACGCCAGGCCTGTCTTCCCAGGTGCCTCTGGGTGGGTTGAACCGCCAACCCTTCAGCTAGTAGTTGAGCTTTTAACTGTTTGCACCACCCAGGGGCTCCTAGTTTGTACATGTCTCCTGTTGTGCACATGCATGAGTTTTTTTTGGGTACCCATTGCAGTTGAGTAGATTCTGACTCATAGGGACTGACCCTATAGGACAGAATAGAACTACCTCATAGAGTTTCCGATGCTGTAATCTTTATACAAGCAGATTGCCGCATCTTTCTCCTGTGAAGTAGCTGGTGAGTTTGAACCACCAACCTTTCAGTTAGCAGCAGAACCTTTAACCACTGCACCACCAGGGCTCCAGTAAAGAAACTGCCAAATCATTTGTGATGGTTAAGACGTGTGTCAACTTGGCTGTGTCATGATTCTCTGTGTTTTAATGTAATCACTCCCATGATTGAATATACTGTGAGTAGCCAATCAGATGAAAGGAAGCCTCCTTGGGGCTGTGGCCCGCATCTATATATAAGCAGACGTTCTGGCTTTTTGCTCTCTCTGGATCCTGCGGCTGCTTCCTGTCATCTCATCTCCCGTTCTTGGGACTTGAGCTGTCAGCTTATCTGCCGAACCTGGGATTTGTCAATTTGCACAGCCTGTGAGTGGGAGCCCTGCTCTCCAACCTTCCAATCTTGGGCTTGCCAGCTTCTGCAGCTGTGTGACTTGGGAGAGGCCTCTACACTGATCCACGGACATGGGATGCTCTAGCCTCTACAATCACATGAGCTGTTTCCTTGATATAATCTCTCTTTATATATATATTTATACACTTTACTGGTTTTGCTTCTCTAGAGAACCCAGCCTAAGACACATTGTATGGTCTTTTTTTGTTTCCAAAATATACCCTTTCTCTTCACCAACACCACCACCACCACACTCCTCTAAGGCAGCATCATCTCCAGCTTGAGCTTCTACAGTTTTCTCCATAGTAGATTTCCTGGTTCTTCTGGCAATTAGACTTTGCACAGCAAAAAAAAAAAAAAAAGAATTTCCAAAAAAGATAATCAGGTTATTGTTCCTCTCCATTAAAACTGTTCACTAGATTTTCATTGTTTTCCACAAAATCTAAACTCCTGGCAAAGGCCTACAGAATTATGCAAAACTTGGCCCTTCCCAACTGCTCTCCAGCCTCCTTACTTGGCCCCTTGCCTGCCTACTGCTCATTATGCTCCAGCCTCACTGACCCTCCTTTCAGTTGCCCATCCACAGAGAACAGAGAACAGAGGATTATTTTCAAGCCTTGAAGGCTAATGTAGTGTGTTCTGCTGACTTGCTTGGTGCTTGTTACCCTTCTTTCCCTCCAATTTCTCTCATTTTTAATGGAAATGTCTAGCTTGTGACTGTTCCACCATTGTACTTTGGAAGCAGATAACTTGTATTCTTGATTTCATAGATGAAGAGGAATATTTGGATTTTGTGCTTGAGTTGATTTAAGACTTTTGCTATGATATGATGGGGTGAATGCATTTTACATGTGGCAAGGACATGAATTTTGGGTGGCCAAACGGTGGAATGTTATGAATTAAACTGTGTCCCCTCAAAATATGTGTCAGCTTGGCTAGTCCATGATTCCCTGTACTGTGTGATTGTCCCTCATTTTGTCATCTGATATGATTTTCGTGTGTGTTGTAAATCCGACCTCTATGATGTTAATGAGGTGGGTTAGGTGGCAGTTATGTTAATGAGGCAGGACTCAATCTACAAGATTGGATTGTGTCTTGAGCCAATCTCTTTTTAGATATAACAGAGAGAAGCAAGCAGAGAGACAAGGGGACCTCATACCACCAAGAAAGCAGTGCTGGGACCACAGCATGTCCTTTGGACCCGGGGTTATTGTATGGAGAAGCTCCTAGTCCAGGGGAAGATTGATGAGAAGGAACTTCCCCCAGAGCTGACAGAGAGAGAAAGCCTTCCCCTGGAACTTGTGCCCTGAATTCAGACTTATAACCTCCTAGGCTGTGAGAGAATAAATCTCTGTTTGTTAAAGCCATCCACCTGTGGTATTTCTGTTATAGCAGCACTAGATGACTAAGACAAAATTTGGTGTCCATCCATGCCAAGTTCTTTCTTACCTTTATCAGTCAGACTTCTCCAGAGAGACAAAACCAATAGAAACAGATTTATTTTAAGAAATTGGCTCACGAGATTGTGGTGCTGGCAAGTCCAAAATCACAGGACAGACAGCAGGCTGGAAGCTTGGGCAGGATTTCTATGTTACAGTCTTGAGGTAGAATTCCTTCTTCTCTAGGAAACCTCAGTTTTTGCTCTTCAACTGATTGGATGGGGCATACCCACCTCATCGAAGGTAATTTCTTTTACTTAACTGATTAAGTTGACACATACAATTAACCATTTCACTACCTCAGTGCACTCATGCATGCTGTTCTTTCTACCTGGAACGCTTGCACTTCTTACATGGTTAACCCTTCTCTTCCAGTCTCAGCTTGAAGCTCACTGTCTAGAAAGACATTTCTTTGCCACCCTGTCCATCGGTCCTTGTTTATTTTCCCTTGCAAAATCCTTTCGTTTTCTTCATGTGTCGTAAAATCAAAACCAAACCAAACCTTTTACTGTCAAGTTGATTCCAACTCATAGCGACCCTATAGGACAGAGTAGAACTGCCCCATAGAGTTTCCAAGGAGCAGCTGGTAGATTCAAACTGCTGACCTTTTGGTTAGCAGCCGTAGCTCTTAACCACTGTGCCACCAGGGCTCTGTTATTTGTCATAAGTTGTACTATTTATCTGTTTATTTTTGCCTTTTTTATTTGCTCAACTATAAAGTCTCAAAGGGCAAAGACTGGTTTGAGTTTTTTATGATGATCTGGCAGACGGCCTGGCATATATACACATACATACATACATATATATGTCAAACTATATGAAATTACCAACAGGCATTTATTTTTGACCACAAAAAGACAAGAATGGTTAGTACTTGATAAATATTTCTTAAAGGAAGTGCTGCCTAAATGAAAAAATGGATGGATGCATATGTTGTAGGACAAACACATTGGTAAAGCAACATACTATGAGCATCCTATTTTGACTTCCTCTCAACACCCCCAACAAGAACAATTAAGTTGGAGGCAACTTGGTAAAACATCAACTTTTCTTACCTTCTCTGACACCTTTGCAGCTGAGAACACTTAGTCCAATTAACAACTCCAACCAATCTTTCCAGCACAATGGAATCCAGTTCTGTGATTCCTCCATCTCACCTATTCTAATTTTACTCACCACCTGTTTTTCTTATTAATTATAACTACTTCTTTGGGTCCAGTCTTGCCTCAAACAGGTTTTAATTACCATAGAAATTCTTCAAGTACGGTATATGATTAATTCATTTCATCTAGAATCTCACAATCAAGTTCTGCCCCGTGTTCTTATCAGCTCTATTTTTTTCTTTTGGGCTTGTGTCCAGCTGTGGCCACCAGTTTTGCTCTGTTTTGTTTTCCACAATTCTTCTTTTTTATTTATTTTGTTTTTGTTGTTGAGCATATACACACAGAACATCCACCAATTCAACAGTTTCTACATGTATGATTCAGTGATATTGATTACATTCTTCGAGTTGTGCAACATTCTCACCCTCCTTTTCTGAATTGTTCCTCTCTCATTAACATAAACTCATGGCCCTCTAAGGTTCCTATCTAATTTTTCGAGTTGCTGTTGTCAATGTGATCCCATATAGATAGTTCTTAAAAGAGCATAATGTTCAAGGCAGATATTTTTTACTAGTTAAGCTAAACTATTATTTGGTTTAGGAGGACTTCAGGGGGTATTTTCAGTTTAAGTTTTCTGCTGATATAAGAACACCGCAACCGGATGTTTTCCTAACTTCCTTATCTGGAGTATTCACTCATTTGTCTAATACCCTTTATTATTTTTTTTGATGCACTGAAATTCATTTTTCCTCATGGGTTCTGAATCAGCTATAACTTGTAAGCAGTGAAAATACTATTACTGACCTATTTTGACTTAAAAGCATTTGGATCCAAGCCCACTTTCTTGGTGTTTTCAAAATCGATGACCCTATATGTGGCAGAGTGATATGAACTTCCTAATTTTCAAACCCATTCTCATCACTTTTTGCTCTGATACACGGTTTTCATAAAGTAAGCTTACAGGACATTTTGGCCTAGAAAATATATGGTTCAGAGTGCGGCCCATTGTTTGCAGCTGATCCACTTTAAAGTTTTGCCAGAATAATTATACCTGTAACAAAATCATGACACTGTGTGTAATATTTGCCACTACTCTGTCAGTTTGTTGTACTGTGGTGACTTGCATGTTGCTATGATGCTGGAAGCTATGCCGCCATTATTTCAAATACCAGCTAGTTCACCCATGGTGGACAGGTTTCAGTGGAGCTTTCAGACTAAGACAGATCTACTTCCAAAAATTAGTCATTAAAGACCTTATAGATCACAGTAGAACACTTTTGACTCATTTGCTTTGGACATGTCATCAGGAGGAATCAATCGCTAGAGGAAGGTATCGTGTTTGGTGAAACACAGAGAGCTAGTGAGGACATAAGAGACCTTTCATGAGATGGATGGGCAGAATATCCACAATGATGAACTCAAATATGCTGATGATTGTGAGGATGATGCAGGACCAGACCAAGTGTTGTTCTGTTGACATAAGGTAACCACGAGCCAGAGTCGACTGGACAGTTACAATGCGTAACATATTTATAATTAGTCATCTAAACTTCTATTAATCTTTTTAAATTATTAAAATGCAGGCTGGAGCTTAAAAAGCAAATAACAAAAAAGGGCACCTCAAATGTTACCAAATATAAAGGACAAAATGTTATAAAGTTATCAAATCTTGCTTTTTCAGCATCTCTTTAAGAGAGATTTTCACCAGTCTTTCCTATGCTCAAGGTGGGCATCTGGTAGAAGTATCTATCATAAACCATAAGAATGATTAATCCTGTGGGTCAAATATCCCAACATCACTTGCTTATGGCCAGATTCCTCTTGAGTCTAAAACTAATTCCATTCATGCCCTGGGCCAGGAGCACCAAGTTCATCTGCATAATACATTTTGCACTCATCGGATGCCAATTGTAGATTAATAATCGGATCTGGAGAATATCGAGCAATTGTTTTGGGAAGTTGCAATTGTTACTGCTCTTGGGGTGCTTGAACTACAAATCTAGCGACAAGTAACATATTGATCTAAACCTGTTTGTGTTTCAGAAATAAATATCACAGAAATACCAATATTTGAATTTAAAATATGGCAGTATTGTCCGACATGCACTGCCTTTTGGCAGGCGATTCAGTGACTCTGTGAATGTGTTCATGCAGATAATTGTTCATGAGCTCACTAAATCTCTTCACTGCTATTGTGAGCACCAACCACACAATACCATAGCAGGGTTTTTGGAACTATCTTTGAATGTTTCTGAATGGAACACGTACCCAGGGGTACAAACTGGGATTGAAACTGGGTTGCATTGATTTTTGGCTGTCTGTCTGTTCTCCTCATATCTTGTAACACTTCAGTCCAAACCACATTTGTATGAAATACAGAACTACCTGTTTCAGGTGAGTATGATATGAATGTTCTTTTTGTAGTACCTAACAGATAGTCATATAGGCAATTATTTCCCTATTTTGAGAGGCGATAACAATCCCCAAATGACCCATTACCAATATTGAGCAAATGTAAGGGTCTCCTTAAAAATGTTTTTCACCCGTCAATGATCTTTTGGCAAGGGCCCCGAGACCACAACAAAGTCACTGGAAATCACTGGAAAAGAAAATATTTTGGTGTACAGGGTTTATGAAAAATGACATTTTGTTGCAGTTTTTCCAAGCAAATTATAAATGCCTTTCATGCAGACAAGGGTTGCCATGGCAAGTAGTTTTCTGAGTAGGTAAACCAAATAAAAGTGAGACAGTATGTGTGAAGCTTGTGGGAAAGGCAAGTTCAGGTTGCCTGGAGCAAGAATAACTTAAGTATTTAAAATCACCAACAAGCACAACACTTTTCCCAAAAGTAGTGCAGGAAAATGCCTATTTTTCTCTCTCAGGCAGTGTCTTTCTGAAATGTTTTGCATAGAAGTTGCTAATGGTTAGGAGAGGAAAAGACTGAATCAGAGTAATGTTAGCACATTAGTTGTTTACTGATCTTAAGAAAAATGTGCCTCTTTTTTCTTCAATGTACACCATTGTCATTGTGCCAAGTATAGAATGGAATTTCAGATATTTAGTCTTCAAACAAGGAGCTCTGGTGGTGCAGCGGTTAAGCTCTTAGCTGCTAACCAAAAGACTGGCGGTTCAAACCCACCAGCCGTTCTGTGGGGGAAAGACCTGACTATCTCCTCCCATGATGATCACAGCCTAGGAAACCCTACAGTTCTACCTTGTCACATGGGGTCATTATGAGTCAAAATCAACTAGATGGCACTTAACAACAACAACAGTCTTCAAATAATAGTCAAAAGACAGGGTAAAAGTCTCATAATTTTAATAGCTAAGGTTATTAAAATTATTTAGTAGGACATTTTTGTTTTTCTGTTTATCCATAATCCAAGAACTCTCATGTTTATATTCCTATTTCATTTTATGTCGTTTAACAAAATGGCAGCATTAGTCAGTGTATATCAAATTTTTAACACTTCTATGTTAGGCCCTCTTTGTTTCTAGCCAACCTTTACCCTTCATTGGTTTCATCTAATTCCCCAGTGTTTAATACCTGCATATGCTGCTGGTTGCCATATCTAAACATCTAAACCTCTAGCCCAAAGTCTCCCCTGCCTCCCACAGCCTAGACTGATACATACAAGTGCCTACAAATTACTCCACTGGAATGTCTAACAGATACCCTTCTTTTCAATATGGCAGGCTAAGCAGAGCTAGGTTGGCCTTTTCCACATAAAATCTCTAAAGAGGACAGATATGATAACTAAACAGGCAAACAAATCATGCACAAGCATGCCCCAAAATAAGAAATAGGAAGACAAAAACAGAAAACTCTTAGGAATCCTAGAAAGATGGCAAGCAGATAGGGTGAGAGATATTGAATACTGGAAATCGAAGGTAGCCCAGGAGAAATAATAGGAAGACTGTTTGGGCAATCTCAGCAAGAGCAGCAAAGTGAATCAACACTGTCACAACCTGGACCAGACAGGATGTCTGTTTCCAGGTAGCAGCAGGGGTGTGTGAGCGTGGGTCAGAAAGACATGAAAACATCCAGGGTGGCTAACAATGCTGGGAGAAACGGAAAATATCCACACCCAGAAGACTAGCTGCCAAGGTACAACATCAGGAAGCATATCTCACTCCTCTCCAAAGCTCACAGAGAATTAGCCAGAATAGCTTCTCAGAATGCTCTCCCATCTGTCCCTTTACCAGGTCTTTTTTATCATAGAGACACTGTCTAACAGAGAATTACAGTTTCAAGGGTGAACATAAAATCAAGAATCTCCAAGCACATAAAATGATACTGAGGAAGAGTGTGCTTCTTAGCTCAAGTAGATCCATGAGACTAAATGGGCAGCTCCTGTCTGGAGGTGAGATGAGGAGGCAGAGAGGGTCAGGAGCTGGTTGAATGGACGCAGGAAATCTGGGGTGGAAAGGAGTGTGCTGTCACAGTATAGGGATAGGAACTAGGGTCACATACCAATGTATGTATAAATTTTTGTATGAGAGACTAACTTGAATTGTAAACTTTCACTTAAAGTACAACAATGAAATAAAAAAGAATTCTAAAAAAAATTAAACATCATATGCAGAGTTAAAAAAAAAGAATCTTCAAGCACTGAGGAAAGCCAAGATCCTAAATACAAGAAGATAGAATCAATTAGGTCAAGTACTTAAATGGACCAAACAGAATTAAGAGGCAAAGAAGAAAGAGCTTTAAACTAAGTATAATGGATATACCTAGAGGGATAAAGGAAAATACCACAACCATGAAAAAGGAACAAGTTGTTATGCAAAAGAACTAAATCAAGATCTTAAAAATGAAAAAAATACAATTGATTAAATTAAAGAAAAACCACTTAAAAATAATGGAGACACAGCTAAAAATTGAATTAGAGAGTTTAAAAATCAACTCAATAATTTCTCCCAGTGTGCATCCCAGGAAGGCTAAGATATGGAATATGTATCAAAGAATTTTCGTATCTATCTTATAGTAGTTTCAGCACACGAGAAGAGGAAAAATAGAAAGAGACGGTATTTAAAGAATTATTAAATAAAATTTCCCAGAAATAAAAAATAAGTCCTTAGGCTGAAAGTGTACACTAAAGACCTAGCAGAGTTTTTTTTTTTAAAAAGATAACCACATCTATTTACAACACGTTGTTATAAAACTTTAGAATACTGGGATAAGGAGAAAAATGGTAAAAATTCCCAGAGGGATAAAAAAAGCAGATCACCAATACTGGAGCAAGACTTAGATTAACATCAGACTTCTCAAAAGCAACCCTGGGTGCAAGATGATGATGGAGCAATATTTTAGAAGAAGTACTAACAGAATATAACTTTCTCCTAGGGTTTTATAACCAGGCAGAGATTCAAATGTGGGGGTGAAATTAAGACATTTTTTGGCATGCCAGGATTCAAAACATTTACCAGCTATAGACTTTTGAAAGAATAACTAAAGCATGTACTCAAGCAAGAAGAATATCTACTGGCATATGAAATGTAACGTACCCGAAACTAAGCTTCTGATTCTCCTTCCCCAAACCTATTTCTCTCCTAATCTCCTTCTCAGTGAATGGCGCCATTTTTCACCTTGACACTTAGGATTCATCTTTTATTCTTCATTTTTCCATCCTCCTCCACACCTAATTCATCAACATGTCCTATAGTTCTACCTCTAAAAATATCTTGAACCTATCCCCTTTTCCATCTGCAGTGCCATCTCCCTAGTCCAAGCTATCATCATCCTTTTCTGCTACGCTGCTGCACCAGCTTGCTAACTGGCCTCTGCTCTTACTAAGCTCCAATCTCTTCTCTCACACAGCTAGAATGATTTTTCTAAAGCAAACATTAGAAAGCGTTCCTCTCTGCTCCAAAGTTTGCATTGGTTTTACATTGCTCTCTGAGTAAAATCCCATCTCCTTAGAACAGCCTGGAGTGCTGGACCTTGTCTGGCTCCAGCCTACTTCTCCAATATCATCTCATACCGCTCTCCTCCTTGCTCATTATGCTTCAGTGCTGCTAACATCTTTCTGTTCCTCAAACTTGCTAATGTATTATTTCCCTCCCCAGGGCCTTTGCATTTACTAGCCTCTCCATTTAGAACGCTCTTCCACCACTCTTCATGTGAATGGGTCATTTTCATGTTTAGAGTGTCAGCCCAAATATTGCTTCCTCAGAGAGAACTACCCTTTCTAACATCAGCATTCTCCTGATACTTGCTTCACAACACTCTTTATTTTCTACATAACACTCATCATAATCTCTAATTACTTTATTTTTTATTACTATTGTTTTCCACCAGATTATAAACTGAGGACAGTGATTCCACTTGTGCTGTTTACCAGGTTCTCTTCACCTTAAAGAGGCTCATTTTGCTCTGGGCAAACAACTCTCTTACTAACATAGAACATTCAGAAAACAGATATGTTCCCTGATTAAATGGACCCTGGGAGTTACTTGGGAAAGATCTTAAACCCTATTCAGAATTGAGGTTCATACACAATAGTTGCCTGATAGACCTGAGACAAGAGCGTGAGATGTGTAGATGATAGCCCTAAACAAGATCCCCGATGGGGATAATGGATTCCCTGGAAAAAATTCACCATGAATGAGGAAGAAGTCTGAAAGATTGGCTGGAATGAGCCTGGGGGTTGTAGCTGAGCTCGCCTCCCTTCGCCTTTACTCAGCCCCCAGCAGCATGTTTGTTCCATATGGGAAGGAGAGGTTATGGGGAGTCTAAACCATTCTGCTTGAGAGTCCTTCTTTGAAAGAGTTGGACTTAAAAGAGGAAAGGGTTTTCCCTACAATTCAGAGCAGAAGTAGTGAGCAGCCAAGAGTCAAGGAGGTTGCCAGTCTGGAGGAATGTTATTATCCAAAGGAGGTCACCAAACAAAGAGAATGTTTGAGGGCGGCCCAGTGACTGAGCGGGCAGCAGGGAACTACAGAGCTGCATACAGGGGCTCTGAATTATATTTGAAACACTTGCCTTCTCCCTATTCACACCTACCATCACTCCCGCCTAGCCAGGGTCTCAAAGGGGACAATTATCTTTTCTCAGGAGCCACAACTGGAGGGGGACAATCACATTACCTGGGACATTCATGGAATTCTCAGAAATGTTTGGTAAGGACACTCTTAGAAAAAGCAAGATGTCCTACTAATCTAAGAGCTGGGGGCTCAAAATGGTGAGATTTGGTCATGTCCAGTGTTGAGATACAACCTAGGAATAAAAAGATATAAAGACATGGTTTCTCCACTTATGGAGATCCAAAACAATTAGAACAAAATAATACTAATGACAAAAAGAAAAGCCTATTAAACCTTATATGTTAGGCTCTATGTTAAACACTTTACGTGCCTTATCCCACTCAAGCCTTTCAGCAATAATATGAGATAAATACAATTATTACCAATTTTCAGATGAAGGAAATGAAGCTTGAAATAATAATGTGACTTACATAAACCAGTAAAGTTTGGAGCCCGTCCATACCTATTGCCATTGAGTCAATTCTGACTCATAGCGATCTTATAGGACAGAGTAGAACTGCCCCATAGGGTTTCCAAAGAGTGGCTGGTGGCTTAGAACCGCCGGCCTTTTGGTTAGCAGCCGAGCTCTTAACCACTGTGCCACCAGGGCTCCAGTAGTTAAATTAAATCCAGAGAGTCCAGAGGTCACCTGCTTAACTACTGTGCTCACTGTCTTTCTAATACAACTGTGAGGAAACAGACCTGTTAACATTACAGTAACAATGCAGGTTATAGATATCTCCAAATCAAAATTACAACAAGCCTGCAGTTGCCTCTCAGATAGATGGGGGCAGATGGCGGCTACAGTGCACAGGATGTTGAGGCAGCAGCTCCATGAAAGTGCTTGGCGGTTAGCTAGTGCTCGTCCACGCTAGTATGAGACGTAGAAGAGGAACCAACGCTTGGAGCAGGGCTGCAGCTGCAGTAAGAGTAAAAAACAAACAAAAAAAAACCCATTGCCATCAAGTCCACTCTGACTCATAGCAACCCTATAGGACAGAGTAGAACTGCCCCATAGAGCTTCTGAGGAGCACCTGGTGGATTTGAACTGCTAACCTTTTAGTTAGCAGACGTAGAACTTAACCACTACACCACTGGGGTCTCCAGGAATGACAGTAGGAGATAAAAATTTCAATGGGAATTCCTTCATTTGCCTGAGGGCATCAAGGAAGGATTCTCAGAAGGAATAACATTTGAATAGAATCTGGAGTAGGAATAAGAGAGCCACAGCCACATGGCTTGGGTTGAAGATCAAACTCTAGTCCATGGGAAAGGAAACCAGGTAAGGGCAAAGCACGGCCTGGACACTAGACTACGGTATGTATCATCAAGTGGGACTCACGGAGATGAGATGGGGACTTGATCAAGTGAAATACCAGTAAGAAGGCAAAATCCAGTTAATAAACCATAGGATAAGGTTAGAGCAGCATCAGCCAATAAGTTGACTTGAAACTACTGTAATCCTTCCTTGAGAATCTAACTAGCGCTTTTGACTCCTCTAAGAAGGCCTGGTGGCACAATAGTTGAGTGCTTGGCTGCTAATCAGAAGGTCAGCTGTTTGAACCCACCAGCTGCTCTGTGAGAGAAAGATGTGGCAGTCTGCTTCCATAAAGATTACAGCCTTGGAAACCGTATAGGGCAGTTCTACTGTGTCCTATAGGGTTGCTATCAGTTGGAATCGACTCAGTGGCAATGGGTAAGAACAGGATTGATTCCAAGGAAAGAAACTTGAGTGAACTGGCAGAAGGATTCCCAGTCATGAAAGAGGATGATTGGATAGCCAGGCATTTGTCACTATCTAGTAATCTAGTTTCTGGTTTTTTCTCTCTGACGTGTTTTTGAGTCTTACGTAAAAGTTTCTTCTTAGTCAACCCCCAACACACACACACACACACACACACACACGCACGCACACTGGTTGGTGAGTGAGTGTTGTTTTCTTTGTGGTTTTAAATCAGGCAGCATGGTTGAAGTGTTATTAAGAATAAAATTTTCTTGCCCTTGTGTATAGGTTGGAAGTTACATGAAATTTATTGGCATTTATGGAAGATCATATAGCAAGAACATATCTCCAACTCCAAAACCTTGCCTTGGTCTTCATTTATAGTTTTTGTTTTAATGATTTTTTTTAGCAGTTTGTCTTGTATCTGATTTTAATTAGGTAGCGCATTCTATAACTGATGGCATCTTTGATTTGAGGAAACATTATAGAGTTAAGAGGGTCTTCTCTGAGGAGATGACAGTTTTCCAATAGTTGGCCCTAAACAGCAAAACTGACTGAACTTGTAGGCATTTATCTATGCCTGGTGTACATCATCTAGGGCTAGGATATTTGTATGTGTCATGTGCTCTGAATCCACTGACTTCTGTTCTGGATTTTCATTCGTGAGAAGGTCTCTGTCTCTTCATCTCCACCTGGAAGAACAATAGGAATCCTTCACAGGGAGCTGAAATTTGCCGTTAATATTATGGACTAATATTATAGAAATTCACATAATGATAGAGGAAAAGAAGAAAAAAGGATAGGTATGAGTATGATTTGTTTTTTGTTGACTACCGAAGTATAAACCATAATGGCAGAGTCTGTCTTTCTTTCTAGAATATGTGTCAATGTGCCCAGAGGCTAGTAAGCATTGAGTATATTTCATATACATGATAAATAAAGGCATAAAGCCACTGATTTTTTAAAAGGATTAATTTTTCTAAAAAATTAAAACTTTTCTGTAAATGAAAATTGAGAAATAAGATCAGTCTCTTACTTAGTCCTATACTAAACCACTCCCTGAGAGCTAGCAGCCTGTCAAAGAGGGGACAGTGCAAATGTGTAGATGACACTGCAATCATCAGTCGTATTTGGAAAACCAAATCCAAGTACGTGTGGACACAATTATATCTTTTATCCATTCATTCTTTTGTTCTATAAACTTTAACCGTACGTTCGTAGGGTACAGAATATATTTACACTTGGGTGACCGAAGACATGCCATCTTCCTTGGATTTAAATCCAGGTATATTAAGCCTAACAAATATTTTGAGTGGACTTATTTGGGTTGTTTATAACTTAGATTTATTTCTTTTTTATATTTTTAATTGTTTTTGTTAAACAAAATATTTAAGAGATGGCTCTTAATTGAATTTCTTAAAGCCACGATAAGAATCGATTTCTAGAGAGGTATCAGTTCATTTTGGTAAAACTTGCGGGCAACTTCCACATTGACAAAGCTCCCACTTATCACTAAAGGCTTTTTCTTTCTTGCATCTTTTGAAACTCAATACATCTGTGAGAAAATGGAATCTCTCCACAAAGCAAACCCCATAATTATTTATTTGTTTTAGCTATAGAAGTTCCCTTTCATTCAGGTTTATTGAGCCCCTTCTAAGATTGTGCTCTGTTTCGTGTATTTTACACAAAAAGTTCTAATAAATCTGTTGTTGTTGTTAGGTGCCATCGAGTGGGTTCTGACTCATAGTGACCCTATGTTCAACAGAACAAAACACTGCTTGGTCCTGCGCCATCCCCACAATCATTGTTGTGCTTAAGCCCATTGTTGAGGCCACTGTGTCAATCCATTTCCTTGAGGGTCTTCCTCGTTTTTGCTGACTCTCTACTTTACCAAGCGTAATGTCCTTTTCCAGGGACTGATCCCTCCTGACAACATGTCCAAAGTATATGAGACATAGTCTTGCCATCCTTGCTTCTAAGGAGGTTTCTGATTGTACTTCTTCCAATTCAGATTTGTTCATTCTTTTGGCAGTCCATGCTATATTCAATATTCTTCGCCAGCACCACAATTTGAAGGCATCAGTTCTTCTTAGGTCTTCCTTATTAATCTTCTGGCTTTCACATGCACATGAGGTGATTGAAAATATCATGGCTTGGGTCAGGCGCACCTTAGTTTTCAAGGTGACATCTTTGCTTTTAACACTTCAAAGAGGTCTTTTATAGCAGATTTGCCCAGTGCAATGCATCCTTTGATTTCCCGACTGCTGCTTCCATGGGTGTTGATTGTTGATCCAAGTAAAATGAAATCCTTGACAACTTCAATCTTTTCTCCATTTATCAAGATGTTGCTTGTTGGTCCAGTTGTGAGGATTTTTGTTTCCTTTATGTTGAGGTGTAATCCATAACCTAATAAATCAGTAATTGAGAAAGTGGCCACATGGAGCGGCTGCTCTCATAACGTGCTCTGCTTTGGGCCAAAAACCTGAGGTTGTTGAAGTAAAACCAGCACAGATAGATTTATCAAATAATAGTAAAATATTATTTGTCACACTGTATAATGAGACGTATATACGTGTTAACAAAATGGCTCATGTTCTATAAATTCTGAAATTAAGGCCACATTATTTGAATTCACTAAGTTTCCCAAAGCAGATTCACACTCACTTTTCTTTCTTCCTAATTATTAATTTTCTAAAAGTCCCAAGCTTGCCTAAAAGTCCCAGGTTTGGTCTTCGAGCTGGCAGTACCGTGTTTAATTCCTAACTGTATATAGGAAAGATGGGCAGTCAGCAAACTTGACTTTAAGGGTCTGGATAACTCACTTCATTTTTCTGAATTGTTTTTTTATCTTCAGAATGGAGATGATAATGCCATTCTTGTGTGTGAGGATTAAATGTGATAATGAGTGTAAAATTATTCATAATAGAAAGTGGGTATAACCCATTGCAGTTGAGCTGATTCTGTCTCAAGGCAACCCCATGTGTTACAGAGTAGAACTGCATTCCATAGAGTTTTCTTGGCTCTAATCTTTCCATCTGCAGTGCCTCTAGGTGGGTTCGAACCGCCAACCTTTGGTTTAGTAGTTGAGCATAAACCACTTGTGTTACCCGGGGACCTTAAAATGGGTTAAAAAAACAAGTGTTATTATTAGTCTTACACTGTTGTCATTGTTTGCCATTGAGTCAATTCCAACTCATAGCAACCCTGTAGGACAGAGTAGAACTGCCCCATAGGGTTTCCAAGGCTGTCATCTTTATGGAAGCGAACCACCACATCTTTCTCCCATGGAGCGGCTGGTAGATTAACAGTTGAGTGCTTTAACCGTTGTGCCACTAGGGCTCCTATTAGGCTTACAACAGCTATTTTAGAGGTGGAGATGCTTCCTCAAATGCCTTGTAAGATTCTAATGGATTACAGGTAAAAATTCCTCTGTTCAATTACAAATATATTTGGTGGGTTGCTGTGGTATTTATGTTTTATTCATATACACGGGACCCTAATAAAATCTATAGGTTATATTTTCACTTATAATCCCCCATGCGTCTGATGAAAGGTATTCCCTGTCTGTCTTTAGCAGAAGGGTAATTATTTGTGCAATGGTGTGGAGTGTGATGATTGGGAATCCTCTGAAGTGTTTTCCAGTAGACTTAAATTCTAGCGATGAAAATAGGTAAATGGTAGGGATTTCAAGACAGATTCTGAGAAATGATCAGACAAGCATGCTTTTATGCCATTTCCATCATTTTGAATTTTAAATCACCTTTTAAAGGGCACTAAAGCATTCTTGCAAATTAGTCTGCTCCCCAATTAATGTGCCCAACATGACAATAAGACTGGTTTCAGCTTGGCTAAGCAGATCAGTCAACCAGCAGCGTGTGACTTGAGGACTTGGAAAGCTTGTACGAGCCCAAGTTTTTTCCCCCTCCCTCCTCTGGGGCCCTTTTAACAGCTTAGATCTAATTAGGCCAGTTAATCTACCTAAAATCAGTACAAAGAAGAGCTCCTATCAAAACCCTCCCACTACTTGTAACAAGACTAAAATCTCCAGTATTCCCAAATCTAATTGCTACATGGAACAATGGCAGTGCATTCTTTACTCTAGATCAGCGTCATCCAGTAAAAATATATTGTAAGCCACAAACGTAATTTAAAATTTTCTAGCAGCCACATCATAAAAAAGTAAAAAAAAGAATAGAAAAAAACTTAGATCTCAACAACAACAATAAACAGGTGAGAAAAATTAATAACGTCCTTTATTTAAACCAAATTATCCAAAATATTATCATTCCAACATGAAATCAATACAAAATGTTGTTAATGTGATAGTTTACCTTTTTTTTTTTTTTTTTGGTATGTCTTCAAAATCTAGTGTGTATTTTATACTTACAGGGCATCAATTAGGACATTTCAGGTGCCCGCTAGCTTGAAATGGTGGCTAATGGCTACCATATTGGACAGATGAGGTCTAGATCATGAAAATATGTTCATTGGTAAGCCCATTGTATGACATTTATTGCCATAGAAAAGGTTTCTTTTTTGTCTTTTTGCTTTCCAGACCATGCAAGTTTTTGACACGCATTAAATTTTATAAAAGCAGACTGCAAATGGTAATGATGAGAAAAGCCAGGTTTTATTACGAGAAAATGTTCATAAATAGAAATGACTTTGTGTTTTCAATCAAAAAGTAAATAATGCTTGCATAGAACTATGGGCATCAGATTTTTTAAAGGAAAATTGGAGAATAGGGTATAAGAATAAACCAATTACATACTTTATGAATGTGGAGATGGGCTATTTCCCAAGTTCCTATAGAAAAATAGCGATTTCGAACTACAAGAAACATTAAGTCATGGTAACATATAGTCCTTGGTAGTGTTCTTGTCTGAATGATATCTATTAAATGCCTGCCTTCATGTGGTTAGGATTGAACGCCACAGCAATAAGAAACTTCTAAGATAAAATAGGCCACCAGAATGCATATGCACAGAGATTTGTTGGTTTTCTAAAATATCCTTTTCCCTTAAACTACCGGTTGCTATCAGAGTAGAACTACTCCATGCAGTTGTCAACGGCTGATTTTTCAGAAGGAGCTCTCCAGGCCTTTCTTTTGAGGCTCTGGGTGGACTCAAACCACCGACTTTTTGTTAGCAGCTGGGAACATTAACCATTTGCAACCCCAGGGACTCCCCTCCTCTCTGTTGTTATTGTGCTAAAGAGTCAATTCAGACTTATATGGACCTTCTAGGACAGAGCAGAACTACACCATAGGGTTTCCAAAGCTGTAATCTTTACGGGAACAGATTGCCAGGTCTTTTCTCCTGCAGAGCTGCTGGTGGGTTCGAACCACCAACCTTTCAGTTAGCAGCCAAGTGCTTAACCATTACACGACCGTGTCTCCTTTCCTCTGCCCTTACTAGCCTCAGAACGATTTTCTTTCTCAGTTGTGCCTCGTTTGGGGCAACGTTTCTTTCACTTTATTTTTGTCTACTCAATTTGTAATCATCTTGAGAAAATAAGAAAATGAAGAGGGGGATCAGATACCCGGAAAATCTTTCACATTTATGCAAGGAGAAATGTATCCTTCAGATTTCTTTCTTTAGGCCTTCCTTGTTCTGATCTCTAACACCTTACAGCCTTCATGGATATGGCACATGGGCACAGAAACAGATTTATGACAGAAAAAAAAAAGTGGGCTTGGTGCTGCAGACACTCCTGGGGTGAGGCTGAGTCTGTGGTCCTGGTGTTCCTCAGCATGTGGTCTCAACTTCCCAGAGCGCATAGTTTGTCTCCAGAAGGTGTCCTTTGAGGACGCTCTGCCCACGGCAAGGGGCTGCCTGTGTTCCTATCTCTCCAGGCATTTGAAAACTATTAGAACGAATACATATAACACACATTCTTCCCACAGATTTTAGAAACACTCAAAAGTGAATATATATATTCAGGAAACCGTGGTGGCGTAGTGGTTAAGTGCTATGGCTGCTAACCAAACGGTCGGCAGTTCAAATCCACCAGGTGCTCCTTGGAAACTCTATGGGGTAGTTCTACTCTGTCCTATAGAGTAGCTATGAGTTGGAATCGACTGGACGGCAACAGGTTTGGTTGTTTTTTTAATACATATATATTGAGAGATTTGAAATCGCCCCCCATTTGAAAATTAGTTTATTCATCCTTTAACAATTGTATCCAAGTAGTGATCATATATCTTTCTCTCAATTTAGGGTTTATAAATATCACCCTGAGGTGCACGATCAATGTGAATTCCCAGAGTTGTACTCCCAGAGTTTCTAAGTTAATATGGTTAAGCGCTGGACTACTAGCCAAAAGGTTGGTGGTTTGAACCCACCTAGAGGCACCTCAGAAGACAGACCTGGCTATCTGCTTCCAAAAGGTCACCGCCTTGAAAACCCTATGGAGCAGTTCTACTCTAAACACATGGGGTTGGAAGCTACTCCATGGCAGCCAAATACAACAGCAAATACTATGTGGAATGCAGGAATCTGGAAGCACTCAAAGCCTCTCAAATGATTTTGAGGATCACGTTTACGGAGACATGGTGCTATCTGGCCAGATGTCAATCAGAATTATCTATACAGGTACAGGGATTACTAACTTTACAGATGGATTAATCATTGCCGGCAATGTGGAGAAGCTGAAGGTCAAATCAGTTAATAAGTGTTAGCTCCTTATGTGGACAGGTTTTGATTAAATGGTGCTTTTAATATTTTAAAATACCACATTGCATAGCTTAGACATTCAGTGCTTAAAAAAATCAATAAATAATTTGCATTTCAGAAAGAGCAATGAAAATGGTTAATATAAAAACATCACAGTCATTGGTCATTAAAAACGTTTGGCTCTTTTTAAGTGCTAACTATGAAAAGTGGAAATAAATATAGACGTTTTCTCTAAATATAAATGAGCTCTCTCGGATGGAGCCTATTTGGTATTTGGTAAAATATTGCTTAATTTACATGATTAAAGCAATGTTCTTGTTGTTTGAAATGAAAAATTACCTTTTGGCTTACTAAAAATGGCAACATCCTTTTTTTTTTAGAGATATTATGCAGAAGTATCTACGTGATAGACTTCATCAATCCAGCATCATCTGTCAACAGGTAGTGTCAGGTATCTGCTTCTAGGTAGAACTGGTGATGGGCTCTGACAATTTGACCGCATTCCGACAAGCAGAAAGACCATGTCAAAACTGGGAAGCCCCAGAATATTTCAGAGCCTCGTGGCTAAACCTGGCTGCATCTTCCTTTATTTCAAAATTTAACTTTTTCTGGCCTTTTAGTCATCATCTTTGCTGAAAAACTATATCAGACATTTCATGGCGGAGGCAAGAATCATAGTAATTGACTATCGACACCAAAAAGAGAAATTCATTTCTCTCTTTCATAAAATTATAATCTTTATTGTTTTCATAAAATCCAATGGAAATTAAAACATATTTGTATTCAAAATGCGATATTATATAAAACACACAAACTAATATATACAATTTAAATACTTAAATTGAATATGAGTAGTTGAGGGTATTTATTTTATACTATCAAGGAATGAATATAGGAAGTACTTCTCCAATCTCCTGGTCACAGAAATTTAGAACAAAATATTCATTATTCTTAATATCTGAATTTGCTCCCTGGATTGGATCATAATTATAGCTTATCTAGCCTTAGCATTACCATCAAATGTAATCATAAAAACTGGACTTATTTTACCTCATAAGTACTAGGTTAATAAGAAAACTGAAATTAGAACCAGGTTTATTACGTTTTCGTAATGTGACAAATTGAGGATATAGGCAAACACAGCTGAAAGGCTTAAAACTTTATTTACTAAGAACAGGCTGAATTATTTTTCTGATTTTGAAAGAACTATATGCTGATTATTAAAAAAAAAAAAAAAGGAAAAACCTAGAAAAGGTGAAAAAAAAAGAGTAGTCAGAACCTATAGTCTAAAATGTAGAGATAATTACTATTAAAGTGTTTTTTTCTGTATTTCTAAGAAAATATTCATAAGTATTTTTACATGATGTAGGTATAAACACTTATATGCAGCTTTAATAAATCTCAACCTTAAATCATAAAGATTTTCTTATGTCATTCAATTGTTGTATTTTTCATTTTTTAGTGTAATATAACATGCCAATGGATCATAATCTATTTGAATGCTTCTTTAATTTTGTCCATTAGGGTTCCAAGTTTTTACTGTTACTGATAATGCTATGATAAATACCTTTACACATTAACCATTACGCACATTTCCTTAGGACAAAGCTTGTGAGTGTGTCAAAGTATCGTTGTGTCTAGTCACTTGATATGTATTACCCAACTGCTTTCCACAAAAATTGTACCAATTTACACTTACCCCGCCACCCCCAGTGTTTCAAAGTTCTGGTCTCACCACACCTCACCAGAACAGCTGAATTTCCGTACATTTTTGTATGTGGGAGTATTATTCCAATGGTCTTTAAAAGCAGCAATTAAATGAGGTCAAAAGGAAGAGGCTGACTTAATCCGTGAAAAATATGACTTTACTGTTAATTAACTGACCCCAAAGCTTAGTGATATTTTTCCTGATTAGCTCTTAGACCCTGACTTTTCCTTGTGCCATGCAAGTCAGACTAATAGGGAACATGTAATGGCAATCATTAATTGCATCGGGTGTTTCAAATCAGAGGGATAGTCTTTGTCCATTTTCCTTTTCCTTGTTTAAAACTTGCAGTTTTCTGAGGGATTGACCATACCTGTTATTATAGCTTTGCCCTTGTCATAGTTTTATAAGAGACACATATACACATAGACATTTTTCCAAAGACAAACTAGGTCAAGGGCATCTTTCTTTGGAGTGCCAAGAGAAAATACACGGACAGTTCAGTGACACTGATTACATTCTTCAAGTTATACAACTTTTCATGTCCAGTGGTAACACGTGTTGATATTTATTGAATTGCGTGTTGCCCTACCTTAATGGTTGTGAAGTTGTAAAACATTCAACCTTTAGTGTGGGTAAAATGAAACTATTAAGTATGCCTGGTGTTAACCTCTATTGCTATTAATATCACCCATGCTGTGCTCTTGGTCTATACACAGGTTTGTTGGTATTTAATAATGGTTTGTTTGCTCCTACATCTCCATAGGATCTGATCTGTTATATCTGGAGGACTTAGCTCAATAAGCTTTAAGTGAAGCTGAGAAAGTAGCAGTAACAGACTTATCCTGGTTTTGAAAGCTCTCAGCAGTCACTGTGCAAGATAGCAAACTCTATACTTGCATACCCAACTACCTACATGACATCCCTACTTGAATGTCTCATCTCAAACGCAACATGAACTCCTACCCCTAAACCTACTTTATCTGCCATTTTGTACATCACAGCTGTTGCCAGCTACATCTTCCCAAATTTTAGTTCAATAACTTTTTTATTCTTAACTCTTTTCTTTCTCTAATATGCCACACTTCATGCATGAAGGAATTCTGTTGGTTCTTCTTTTAAAATAGTTCCAGAACTCCATCTCCACACTTCTCATGACTTTGACTCCTACTCTGTTCAAGGCACCATCGTCTCTCAGCTGTTTTATATTCAAGTGAGAGAGATCACGTCACTCTTCTCAGAACCCTACAATACATTGCCCCCCATTTCACTAAGAATAAGGAAGAAATCCTTGTGCCCCCTGCTACCTCTTTAACCTTCTTTCCTACTTTGTTCCCCTTGTTCACTTCACTCTGGATCCGTCATGTCCTATGTGCTTTTCCTCTGTCTTAGGACCTTTGCACTGTTTCCTCTGCCTGGAATGCTTTTCCTCCAGATAACCACCTAACTAAATGCTTACCTTCTTCAAGCTCTTACACAAAAGTCATTTTTATTTTAATAATTTGTTGTTGTTGTTGTTGAATATATACACAGCAGAACATACGCCAATTTAACAATTTCTACACATACAATTCAATAACATTGATTACATTCTTCAAGTTCTATTACAATTCTCACCCTCCTTTTCCGAATGGTTCCTCTCCAGTTAGCACAAACTCTCTGCCTCCTAAGCTTCCCACCCAACCCTTTAAGCTGCTGTTGTTAGTTTGATCCCTTATATAGATGGTTCTTCAAAAGAGCACAATGCTCAGGGCAGGCATTCACAAAAGTCATTTTTAACTTGAAACTCCAGCATATCAGATCCCTCTTATTCTGCTTAACTTTCATTTTTTTCCTAAAGCACTTATCGTCTTCTTACATACCTATAATAATATTACTATTTCTATTCAAGAGCCACAAGACCATGGTGAGAAGACCCATATAAAAGCAATCCATCATACTGTACTGACATATGAAAAGAGCTTAAAAAATGATTGATAAGTGAATAAAAGTCTCCAACAAACAAACAAAAGTAAACTAAAAAGCCTCTGGCTAAGAAATAATCCTCAAAATGATTATTAGCTGTAACTGTGATGTATGTAGATGTAGCTGCATAAAAATGCACTCCTGTGATATCTAGGTAAAGTGGCATACCAAAGTTTATTAAGTAAATGTTCTGCATCTCATTTTGGTGAGTGACATCTGGGGTCTTAAAAGCTAGTGAGTGGCCATCTAAGATGCATCAATTGTTCCCAACCCATCTGGAGCAAAGGAGAATGAAGAACATCAAAGACACAAGGAAAATATTAGCCCAAGAGACAGAAAGGGCCACATAAACCAGAGAATCCACCAGCCTGAGATCGGAAGAACTAGGTGGTGCCTGGCTACCACCAATGACTGCCCTGACAGGGAATACAACAGAGAGCCCCTGAGGGAGCAGGAGAAAAGTGGGGTGCAGAACTCAAATTCTAGTAAAAAGACCAGACTTAATGGTCTGACTGAGACTGTAGGTGCCCCAGAAGACATAGCCCCCAGATTCTCTGTTAGCCCAGAACTGAAACCATTCTCGAAGCCAACTCTTCAAAGATTAGACTGGACTACAAGACATAAAATGATACTCATGAAGAGAGTGCTTCTTAGCTCAAGTAGACACATGAGACTAAATGGGTAGCTCCTGTACAGAGGTGAGATGAGAAGGCAAAAAGGGACAGGAGCTGGTTGAATGGACACAGGAAATCCGGGGTGGATAGGAGGAGTGTTCTGTCACATTATAGGGAGGGCAACTAGGGTCACATAGCAATGTGTGTATAAGTTTTTGTATGAGAAACTAACTTGGATGGTAAACTTTCACTTAAAGCACAATAAAAAAAAATGCACCCCTGCTTTTTACCCCTCAACTTACATACTTTTGTTTTTCTTAACTGTTCCTCATCATCTCCTTAGATTTCCATGCCAATCTCCACCTCTGAACCTGTTTGATCAAGACCAGCAATAGCTTCCATCTCAGAAAATTCTCATCTTCTTCTTGACCTCTCAGCACTGGAAGCAATTATCCAGTCCCTCCCTCTTGCACCTTCATTCTCATAGACTTTGTATCGTTGTACTCTCAAGACTTCCTGTCTGGAGTCTCCTTGGTTGACTCTTCCTTTACTTCTTAGCCTCTGAGTGTTGGAAAGCCCCCAACTCTGTCCTGGGCCACCTTTTCTTCCCTATTGATTTATCTTTTTGGTACTTTTAAATTCCATCTATGGAGTTGTTGTTAGGTGCTGTCTGGTCAGTTCTGACTCATAGTGACCCTATGTACAACACAACGAAACACTGCCTGGTTCTGCACCATCTTCACAATCATTGTTATGCTTGAGCCCACTGTTGCAACCACTTTGTCAATCCATCTTGTCGAGGTCTTCCTCTTTTTTGCTGACCCTCTACTTTACTAAGCATGATGTCCTTCTCCAGGGACTGGTCCCTCCTGACAGCAAGCCAAAGTATGTGAGACTAAGTCTCGCCATCCTGGCTTCTAAGGAACACTCTGGCTGTACTTCTCCCAAGACAGGTTTGTTTGTTCTTTTGGCAGTTCATGGTATATTCAACATTCTTTGCCAGCACCATAATACAAAGGCATCAATTCTTCTTAGGTCTTCCTTATTCATTGCCCAGCTTTCGCATGCATATGAGGCCATTGAAAACACCATGGCTTTGGTCAGGTGCACTTTAGTCCTTAAAGTGACATCTTTGCTTTTTAACACTTTCAAGATGTCTTTTGCAGCAGATTTGCCCGATGCAATGTCTCGTTTGATTTCTTGACTGCTGCTTCCATGGGCGTTGATTGCAGATCTAACTAAAAGGAAATCCTTGACAACTTCAATTTTTTCTCCATTTATCATGATGTTGCTTATTGGTCCAGTTGTGAGGATTTTTGTTTTCTTTATGTTGAGGTGTAATCCATA